>NC_056523.1:32785173-32945354 GCF_019175285.1 Sceloporus undulatus | reverse complement strand
TAAATGCCTGTACTGCAGCCATTAACTCGCAACCTTGTGGTTTCGAGTGAATGGCTGCAGTACAGGCATTTAACCACTGCACCACCAGGGCATCAAGGGAAGAGGAAGACACCACAGAAATTTCCCATGTCTTGATTTTCAAGAGACCATATAGTGAAAAACTGCAAATGATGCAGCTGAACCAGATTCTACCAAAAAAAAAAAATGCATACACACACACACACACACTAATCAAAATTATGGGAATGCAACAAAATTAGACTCTGGTGACTGGTGAACTGCAACAGACCACCGAGGCTCACATCACTGTGATATATATGGGGGCACTAAAGTATTTTAAGTGCTTAGAGCCTCTAAAGGTCTTAATCCAGCCTTGACTAGGGAGGCAAAGATGGCTTATACATTGCTATCCTTCTGCTAGCAAGTGAAAATTTTCCTATTGCAGGAGGATTTCATGCACTGGCTGCAATGGGTTGCTAATAGCTGTGGTGTGTACATACACACACACACACACACACAATATTTTAAATAGTTTTAATGGTTTTAATTCTATAGATTGTTTAGTTGGTTTTAAAAATAATTTTACTCATGTTTTTTCGTATGCTTTCAATGTATTCTGGTTTTATTCTGTAAACCACCTTGAGTCCCAATATTGGTGACATATACATGAAAATAACAACCACCACCACATTAACAACAACAACAACAACACCTACCTTACACTGTTATAACAAATCCTGGAATTCATAGCTTTGTAAGGGACTTGGCATTGTGAAGTCGAAGGCTTTCATGGCTGGCATCCACAGTTTTTTGTGAGTTTTTCAGGCTATGTGGCCATGTTCTAGTGGCCACATAGCCCGAAAAACCCACAAAAATCTAAGGACTTGGCATTTTTTGCTGTAATTCAGGAGAGTGAACTAAAGCTTTCTACAAGAGAATCCTAAGGACCTCAATCAAGATCTGAAACCTTGGTTAAGGAGTAATTACTACTTACCTTCATGGGCTGGCCCCTCCTTACTTATCAGACCTTCTTTCTCCTCACCTTCCCACTAGGGCCCTCTGTTCTGGTAGTCAAGATCGGCTGTCCCAGCCCAGGATTTCCTCTGCCCCATCCCGGATTCGCCCCTTTTCACTCGCTGCCCCTCACTCCTGGAACCTTCTTCCCCCGCAAACAAGAGCCATCACTTCTTTAACCAGCTTCAAAACGGAGTTGAAGACCATCCCGTTCAGTGCAGTGTTCCCAGGCATTGCATAATTGTCACTTGCTATTTGATATTCTTTTGTTATCTGTTTTATTGAATCATTTCCTGTATTGCTATGTATTTTATATGTATTATCCTACTATAAAGGCCCCTTCCCCTCCACCACTCCCTTCTCCTTTTGTGTTGTGTCTTTTTAGATTGTAAGCCTGAGGGCAGGGAACCGTCCAATTAAAAAGATTGTATGTACAGTGCTGTGTAAATTTACAGCGCTTTATAAATAAAGGTTAATAATAATAATAATGATAATAATGATAATAATAATACCTATCTGGGCTGAAATTTTGAAAGCAAAAGCCTAATTAAGGTCCAGTTCATGGCAGCGAAGAAGACAGAATATCTCCTGAGGCACTCGTGGCCCCAGACAGTGAACTTTCACTTCTTTTTCTTTCTTTTTTCTTACATAATGAGATGCTTAGTTTTTAAAATAAATACTTTTAAAAGCAATCTCTTTTAAAATGCATTATGTGTCACTGTCTTGACACCCATTATTGTAAACAGTACCTGCAGAGATGCTTAAAAGAGCAATATATGTGAAATCTAGTGCAAATGCTGACCAGATCCAGCATTTGCACTAGATTTGACTAATATACAGGTTGGAATTTCATTCTCTGCTAATGTTGTGCTTCCCATACATTCTGGAACAATTTGGGGCTTTCAATAAACCATTAAAATGAGATCTTTTTTTTTCCAGTTAACTCTATTTAAAGATACATCTTTTTGAGAGCCCATGTATTTGCAAAATACGGATATGAATGTGAACTTTCACAGTTACAATCACAGATAAATGCAGAAACAGAATGAACTTCTGGATGAAGACATGTGATATATGGATCAGAATCAGACTACTTTGCCCATTCCTAAGTATCTTTCAATAGGAAAGAAGTACCTACTGAGTTTTATTTTATGTGCTGATAAGTCAGAATCAGAAATCACAGAATCACAGAACCAGAAGAAAACCCAAGGGCTAGTTCAACCCTCATATAAGAGCTTAAACACTCCTGGAAGATGGTAATCCGACTTCCATTTAAAGGCTTCTAATGAGAGCAAATGTGTTGTAATGACCTGAGTGTTGGACTGGGACTCTTGGAGACCAGGCTTTGAATCTCTGCTCAGCCATGGAAACTCACTCTGTGACCTTGGAAAAAGCACACTCTCTCAGTCTCAATCTCAGGCAAACCTCTTCTGAACAAATCTTACCAAGAAAGCCTCATGATGGGTTGACTATAAATCTGAAGCAACTAGAAGTCATACAACAACAACAACAATGAAGGAGAGGCAATCAACCTCAAAAACACTCCCTTCTATTATCAAATACTTCTTATTGTCAGGAAGTTCTTCCTAATGTTTAGGTGGATTCTCTCTCTCTCTGGTAATTTGAATCCATTGGTTCATGTCCTAGTCCAGTGATAGAGAACCTATGGCACGCGTGCCAGAGGTGGCATTCAGAGCTCTCTCTGTGGGCACATGTGCTGTCACCCCAGCACAGAGTTTGCCAGAGTTTGTTACTAGAAAGCCAGAGGGACATGGCACTTTGCAATCAATAAGTGGGTTTTGGGTTGCAGTTTGGGCACTCGGCCTCTAAAAGGTTCACCATCACTGTCCTAGTCTCTCTAGGAAGAGAAAACCTTCATATATGTAAATACAGTGCACCTGCACCATACGCAAGTGCACCATACATGGCCTTCAGCTTACGCTGAAGCTGTGCCATGTGAAAAAGAATGATGTGCATGGCGCATACCGTTGTTTTCAATTGGGCTTGAGAATACTTTTTTTTTTTACGGGGGGGGGGGGGGGGGGGAGGTCCAGAATGGATCCCCCACATATGGGAAGGGCCCACTGTATGGCTATCATGTTGCCTCTCAACCTTCCCTAAGCTAAATATACCCAGCTTCCTTAGCCAATTGTTATATGCTTGCTTTCCAGATCTTTGACTATCTTGGACATCCTTCTGTGAATACATTCCAAAATCATTGATTCATAGAATCTTAGAGCTGGAAGAAGTCACAAAGGACACCCAGCCTAACCCCCTGCCATCCAGGAATAAATAATCAAAGCACCCACAACAGATGCCCATCCAACCTCTCCTTAAGGACTTCTACCACTCTCCAAGGCACTCTGTTTCACTGTTCTTACACTCAAGAGGTTCTTATTGTTTTGGTGGGAAATCTCTTTTTTTGTAGTTTGAATCCTTTGTTCATATTTAATGTGTGGTTTACTAAGACCCCTAGATCTTTTTGACATGTACTATTACCTAGACAGGTGTTACTCATCATATATCACTGCATGTCATTTCCTGCTTCCTAATGACAAGCAACCGCAGAGCTGGCCTTACTGCTATTCAAGAGGTAGATGCTGGGGGAGCAACAGCAATAGGCTCTGAGTGTTCCTCCTGATCCTCTCCTCCCTTACAGCTCTGAAAAGTGTCAGCCCTGCATCAAAGTCACCCTTTTTCTGCTCCCAAACAGAGCAGCATTTTACCCCTTCTTTGGGGGCCAGAAAAATGCTAGATCAGGGCCACGGTGTGTGGTTGCTGCAGCCCCGATCTGACGTTCAAAGTGGTGGCAGCAAGCCACTCTTTTGGGGCAGTCTGTTTTGTCCCAAAATCAGAGAGGCCACAGGCCTGAGTTTGCAGAACCTGAGCAGAGCAGTGGAGGTCTTAAAAATGTCTCATACACAGGGTCACCCTGAGTCGGAGTCAACTCAAGGGCAGTTAACAACAATAAAAAACCATCACATGATAGAAGCTAGGATTATGTGTTTGGTTGTATGAATCCAGTTGAGATGAAGCTGCTCATCCTTCTTCCACCACCATATTACAGATAAAGGAAGGTGTCTGTACTATTTCAACCAGTGGCAGTGACTCCACATTTTCATCAGAATTTTAAAGGAAATCTTCTAGTTGGTAAATAAGGAACTATTTGGGGATAAGCATTTTGGAGAGATCTCCAAAGTGAACCTCAGAGTGGGTTCATTGTGCTACTGACAGAGAAGACACTAGCCACCACTGATGGTGCTGCCTTTATAGCATTTCAGTTTGACTGTGTCTTGACTTTCCACCAGGCATATTTGAAACAGGGACCAAAATGGTAAATGGCATGGCTGATTTTCTAAAAGCTGGTTATACTGGCTTGGGGATTAAATACACCATCCATCTATCCTGTGCACATTAAAAACTAGACCTTATACATTCAACAGGTCGACAGAAAATGGTCACCTGTTGATTTCACCACAGTCAGGTGCAGTACATACATCCAACAGGACAGCATAGCACAGTGTCTATTTAAAAGTAATTCACTTCTTCCTACACCTATAAATCACCTGTAACTAGGTTTATTGCATTCACACCATTCAGATGCAATAATTGATATGATTATCAGTCTAGAAGCCTTAACTACATTGGAAAGAGCTGGTAAATTAAGTAAATTAGACATTGAAAGCCAAAGGTCATGCTGTGAATTACAGATAGATTTCCTGAGCGTGAATGAGACCAAATGCAGCACAAGAATGAACTCTAGTGGTTTTATAAAAACATTGCATGCGGCTTTTGGGCATCTCAGAACAAAAGATGCTTTCAAAGGTCCACTCCAGCTGCTCAAGGAGAAATCATGCCATCCTTAATCTGCAGCCAAAAGAGACACAAGATATTGGGGGGGGAGGGGGGATGCAGTAAAATGTGGGAAACCAGTGCC
Source organism: Sceloporus undulatus (assembly GCF_019175285.1). NCBI lineage: Eukaryota > Metazoa > Chordata > Lepidosauria > Squamata > Phrynosomatidae > Sceloporus > Sceloporus undulatus. The sequence continues at coordinate 32,940,403 of NC_056523.1, read as the reverse complement.
TGCAAAATAAGAACAGCTTAAAAGGCAAGATTTCCAATTTTAAGCAGTATTTTTTCAGACAGAAATCAAAGGTAACTCTGCTTACAAAACATACTGTCTCTGCTCCATCCAGGCACTGCTGAATTCTCTTATTAATGTGAATTATGTGTTCCTCCAGATGTTGTTTGACTGCTGTTTCCATGCTCTGTCATCATTGACTATGGTGGCTAGGACTGCTGGAAACTCCAGTCCAACAGCATCTCGAAGGAGCGTGTTTTTGGAGCATGGCCAAAGGAGAGCGACTAAAATGGTGACGGGTCTGGAAACCATGTCCTATGAGGAATGACTTAGGGAGCTGGGGATGTTTAGCCTGGAGAAAAGAAGGTTAAGAGGTGATATGATAGCCCTGTTTAAATATTTGAAGGGATGTCATATTAAGGAGAGAGCTAACTTGTTTTCTGCTGCTCCAGAGACTAGGACCCGGAGCAATGGATGCAAGCTCCAGGAAAAGAGATTCCACCTCAACATTAGGAGGAACTTCCTGACAGTAAGGGCTGTTCGACAGTGGAACAAACTCCCTCGGAGTGTAGTGGAGTCTCCTTCCTTAGAGGTCTTTAAGCAGAGGCTCGATGGCCATCTGTCAGGGATGCTTTGATTTAGTTTTCCTGCATGGCAGGGGGTTGGACTGGATGGCCCTTGCAGTCTCTTCCAACTCTATGATTCTATGATTCTGAGAGCGTCCCTGGGAATGACAACACATGATTATCTAACATCATTCCCACAGGGACGTAGCCGGGGGGGCTCCGTGGGGTCCGGACCCCTCCTTCCATTAGATACAATGAATAGTGTGTGCCGCTGCACCGCCGCACCCAAGCTCCGTTATAATGGTGGCACTTACTCTGGAAACCCCCCTTCCCTAAATCCTGGCTACGTCCCTGATTCCCAGGTGTTTCAAATGTAAGCGGTGATAGATGGGCTTCTCCCATCTTCAGTATGTTGGGTAGTGTTCCCACCAAAAACATAGGATGGAATCCTGCATTTGGATATATATGTCTAGCATATAGCTATGTCTCCTGGTGCTACCCCACTCCCAGAATGCAACAGGCATCCACAGGGGTGGATAGAGGTTAGTGTAGATTATGTCTCTGCAGCACATCCAGCTATAGGAAAGTAGCTGCTCATGTCTCCATTGAGCTCTCTGTACTGAATGATACAAAAATGCAGCAGGATGAGAGCTGCTTAGTTTACATGGTGGGTGTCAGTATGGATTTTGGTCATTCCATGGTCAGTCAAGATTTCTGACCTCTACAAAGAGCCAAAAAATGTATTACAATAGCATTCATTGGACTTACACTATCATTACTCACTAACAGAATACCAGCCAATGTATTATATGCCAAGAATCCCCATGTTAATGGCCCAAAAGTATATGCCAATGAATGCTCTGCGATTCAGGTAGTGATAATTTAGAGACCTGCCTCTTAGAATGAACAAGATATTTATACATTTATGACTTGTAAAAATGTTTCTGTATTTGTATGTGTAAAATGTATTGTACTATTTAGAGCCCTCCCTCCAATCCATCTGCCTTGGTCCAGGCCTCAGAGGGAGAGAAGAACCACTGGACCTCATCCCCTTTCTCTCCACCATTCCCTTCTCCTTTTGTTTCGTGTCTTTTAGATTGTAAGCCTGAGGGCAGGGAACTGTCTGATTAAAAATAATAATTGTAAGCCGCCCTGAGAGCCATTAGGGCTGAAGGGCGGGATATAAATACCTAAATAAATAAATAAATAAATACTTGTGTTTTTATATTCAATTGTTTTTGTTTTTTTAAAAAGGGTTGAACAAGATATTCACTGTACTCAATAATGGAATTTTGATGAATGGGTTAAGCAGAGGCACCAGCCTCTGTTCCCATATCATGGCCCAGTTGCCAAGTTCTTCTTTGGGGACAAAAGTACTGCCTTCCTACTTTATGAAATAAGGGGATTATCCATCAGAGACAGGGCCTTCTCAGTGATGGTATCTTGTTTCTGGACCTATGTTCTCATGTTCATCCAGCTGCTACTTGGTGATTTTGAGGTCCTGGGTAAACCTTTCTTTTTAAAAAAAAATAAAATAACAATAAAGCGTTTTTATTTATATTTTTATTCTATCACTGGACTCATGACAGGATGTATAAGACCCAAATGGTCTCCCATACAAAACACCAACCAACCATTATATTTGCTTCACTGCAGCAAAGCATTATTCTAAATCTGTTGTAAGCCACCACAGCAACACTGGATAGCAGGAAAGATAGTTTACTTATTATTTATTTATGGTAAAGGCTCTCAGAGCGGCTTACAATTATTATTATTAATGTTGTTGTGTGACTTTAAGTCATTTTCAACTTATGGCGACCATATAATGGGGCTGTCTTGGCAAAATTTGTTCAGAGGAGGCTTGTTGTTGCCTTCCCTTGAGGCTGAGGGCACATGACTTGTCCAAGATCACCCAGTGGCTGATTCCCATGGCTGCACTGGGAATCAAACCCTGGTCTCCAGACTTGTAGTCAACACTCAAACTACTATGCCAAGCTGGCTCTCTAGGAAAGGTATATATTTTACAATACTAGATAGATGATAGATAGATAGATAGATAGATAGATAGATAGATAGATAGATAGTTGCTGAGTAATATACAAGAGCAATAGAAGATTTCTGCTTGTAGGAAATTAGTTTTACATATTTCAGAGCACTGAATATTTTTAGGATAGCTAGCCATCCCAGGTTTCTGTAGACAACTAATTTTAAAAGTGTGCAAGCCACTGAAGACAAGCTCTTTCCAGAAAGTGGGGGAGCAGGGATGTAGGCTCACACTGGAATTAATTTATCAGGATCAAGTCATTAAGTGAAAATGTATCAGCTTTATTAGGTTTTTCTTGGGTGAGTTGCAAAGACCCATTCATCTTACGAGTATCAACTTGCTGGCTCCATTGTCAGATAGAATAATGACAGACATTATAGAGAACACAACCTGTCAAGAAGGAATATATTTGCTCATAAGTCAGACTGCATGAACATATGCATCCTTACTTTTACTAGGAATGGAGGCAGTGCCCAAGGTCTCTCTTGGACAGAGAAAAAGAAAAAGGTGTGCTACGTTCCATGTGTTTCATCTGAAAATGAGGCAGGGTGCTACAGCAGAGATGAAGATGAAGATGATGACAATGATAACAACAACACCTCAATAAATGACTAAATGACATCTATGGACTTTGTCAAATACATCACTTGATTATTACTAGAGTTCAGCTTCACCGTTCCAAGTTACTGAAGTGGAGATTCCTGCAAAATCATGAGTAATACTTACATAAGATGTGATATGGGTCTAGGCTAAGTTTAGATCTATCTACCAAGATCTATCAATTCTTAAGGTTAGGGTATGTTATTCATCTATCTCTGGACAAATATAAAGTAGAATATTTAATAAATGGATAATTTACCACTACAGCCATATGTTAACAACCTATAATCATAGCTAATATGAAGATACTTCTACTATTCCTTGCTTCCATGAATTCATTCTTACATAGAATGGAGTCAAAATCCTGCCCTTTGATTTCTTGAATGATCAATTTATCCAACAAGAAGAGAGATCAACATTAATTTAACTGAGTACTTTAGCTCTAACATTATTGACTGCAAAATGATTTGAATCCATCATTTAAGAGTTAAGTCCTGGGATTGGACTAATTTTGGTTTCTTCTAGCTCTGAGCCGAGAGACCCAGGTTTCAGCAGTGACACTAGGCATGTTTTTACACAGTAAAAGCTAATGCTCCGGCTGTGCCCATTCCTGAGGAACTGGGATCAGGCCACAGTGGTACATGCCTTGGTTACATCCCATTTGGATTACTGTTGTGTGCTCTATGTGGGGCTGCCTTTGAAAAATGCTCAGTAACTACAGTTTGTCCAAAGAACTGAAAGCTGGTTGTTTACTGGGGCTGGCTACAGGAAGCACACAACTCTCTTGTTGGAACAGCTCCAATGGCTGCTGGTCTGTTCCTGGGCACAATTCAAAGTGCTGGTTTTGAGTTATAAAGCACTATATGGCTTGGGACCAGGTTATTTCGAGAGCCATGCCTTGGTTTATGAGCCCTTCTCTCTGTCCCACAGTTCAGATATGAAAGTTTGTACATAATTTTTAATACATTTTAATATTTTAATGTATCATATTTTTGACTTTGCTTTTTAAACTTCATACTTTGTGATGCATTTGTATTGTTTTTAATTTGTACTGTTTTAAATTTCTTGGAAGCTGTGTTGAGACCCTATATTGGGAGAAAGGCAGGATATAAATAGAGTAATAATAGAATAGTTATAATCATTCTTCTTCTCAATTTAATGGATTTTATGGCTGGAATTCACAATCACAGTTACAAATGCATAACCTAGAGTTACAGTATTTGTATGATTTCTATTCACAGTCTTTACATATTCAATAGTACAGGGAATATGTAGAGAATGTAAAATTTCCCCAGTTCTGATTTATGAGGCATCAGCCACTGAGAACTGTGGGGGTCTTTTCTCCTGTCTATGGGGGTACAGTAGACTGACGTTTCCATCCCCCTCCTGCCAGTGATCTCTGGTGTGAGGAGGAATCATGACAGGGAACCTGTTTTGTCTTTGTTTTTTTTTAGTTTAAGCAAAACCATACTATAAACTGCCACTTTGCACAGAATCTGTTCCAGTGTGCTTGGACCCTAGGGGGATAAAGCAATATGTGAAGTCTATTCAGCACAGCACTGTAGCATTAATATGAAGATGAGGTAATAGCATTCTTCACAGTAAGAGCCACAAAGACAGCATACAAAGTTGGACTCATCTGGTGACCTTCAGACAATTCTAATGGCAAACAACTAGGGACAATAAAAGCAAGAACCAGATCCTATGGCAACAGTTCTACTGTCCTAGGCATTGTTCTCCATTTTGAACAATATGTTCTTGAGAGTAGATTTATAGATCCTCTGTTGGACTACTTTCCTGCCTCTGCCCCTTCAGACAAACAGATGTTACTGTTGGATATGATCCATGCCATTGCCAGAACCATGCCTTTCGTTTTAGTCCTTGCTTTGGTCCATCCAACCTTGGGAGAGCAGAACAAATTTCTTCCTTTATTTTGTTACTCCTTGATCAAGTTATGAGCAATCTCCCTACTTTTCATTTCAGAATTGTCTGGTCTAATACTGAACTCTTCCAGCAGTCATTGTTAATGCTACTGTGGGATTTATACCCCCCCGCAATGGTTCTCTCCTGGCTTATAATGTTGGCAAATGCATGCAGGGTGCAGCAATAATATGGGTTGACGCCACTTTAACTGCCATAACTCCATCCTACAGAATTCTGTGATCTGTAATTTTGTGAGGCAACAGCACTCTTTGCCAGAGAAGTCCAAAGTTCTTGTAAAACTACATATCACAGTATTCCGTAGGATGGAGGTACAGCACTTAAAGTAGTGTCAAACTGCATTATTTCTACTGTGTAGATGCATTCACAGACCATATCATGCCTGCATGCCTTGGATTAATTGTCCTTTGGAATTTGTAGCTTGCAGACTCAGCCATGGAGGTGAACCATCTGAAAATTCATTCTCCCCTCCTGACTTATACAACAGACACTGAGTCAAAATGGATTTGGATTTGTAATGACAAGAGCATTTTCAATCCTCTACCTGAAAAAAATTGGGGAAAAAATGATTTCCTTCAACAAAATTTGTAGCTGATCAGTATAGCTAAAGTAATCTGGCAATAGATCTCATAACAACCAAAAGTCAATTTCTGCCAATACAGTATAAGGACCTAATATTCAACATGACACGAACCTACAATTCAGGTTGTTTGCTTACTAAATTTTGGTTGTATTCAACTAAGGATGGGTTTAAAATAATAATTTCAATTCATTTTCTATCCCCAAACTTTACAAAGCTCTTTGTATTCAGGACAGAAATAATTTGAGTTTGCTTTTTAAAAATGTGGGCTGAGATTCTAGATCAGCTACCATATATACTCGACTACTAGTCGATCTCATGGGGCCAAAATTATTGATTTTGCCATGACCTGTGGATAAGTTGAGGGTAAAACTTGGAGGCTCCTTCAGTGGTTGTATGTGTATGTGTGGCAAGAAGCACTCTAACTGGGGCTTTTTGCTTCAGTTTCTCAGCTTTGGTTTCATCTTTCATTCTCCAGACAGTGGAAGCATGGGCAGGAGAGGGACCCTGTTTAAAGGCAATCAGTAACCCAGGACCCTTTCTGCTTAGCTCAAGAGAAAACTAAACTGCTCTCCCAGTCCATGGGGAAATCTGAAAGAGCTGCTATCACATTACCATATTGACCCGTAAATAAGTCGACCTGGGATTTTGGGGTCAATTTTTGGGCATAAATTTCTCAACATATAGACAAGTATATATGGTACTTAATTAAATATACTTAGCTAAGTAGTGTTTCCTGACCCAAACCTCCCCTTCACATGCATCCTAATTTATCAGGCAGCAGCCACCGCAAGCAAAAGTAGTCTATTCTCTTATCAGTCACAGCATAACAAACTGACATTTCCACCCCACTTCATGAGTGATCAGCAGTGCATGACAGACTGGTTCCCTGTTGCAATTCCTCCTCACACATGGAATCACTGGAAGGAGTAAGGTGGAAACATCAGTCTGTCATGCCCCCATGGATAGGAGAACAAACCCCCCAATGCTCGTCAAATGTGTTTCCATTTCTACTTCACAGCCAAAACAAAAGTCATTTTTCCCTGAATTCATAGCCAAAACAAGTTATTTTCCTTTGCATAAAAGGACATAAAAACCTCCTGCTTGTACAGATCAAATATGCAACCACAGTAGTGCTTGCATCTTATCATATCTTTATTGCATTCAGTATAACTATGAACTGTATGGCTTGCATCTGCTCTGCAGAGCAACCAGCTCAGAAGACATGATCCTGAGCCCTCACTTCATTAATGTATCACATCTACCAATGGTTGGCTTAGGCTGGCATCGTCTTGGAAGGTCAGCTCATCGTAAACTCACATATGGTTGTGTAAAGCTGAATTGTGCTATTCCACCACATTCATATTCTCAGGAGGGGAATGGAGAGGTAGCTATGTCATAAGGACCATTGTACAAGTGGAACTAGCAGCATGGCCATTGTACATGTTTCAATATGAACATGTTTCACTGTACAATGGGACATCTTGCACAGTGCTGTTGTTTGTTGTTGTTGTATGCCTTCAAGTCGCTTTTTACTTATTACATCCATTCTGAGGCAAAGTGTGTGCGATTTGTCCTAGGTCACTCAGTGGGTTTCCATGGCAGAGCGGAGGATCGAACCCAGGTCTCCCGCGCATTGTCACAATTCACTAGTGTGGCTGCATATTGAGCAACATATCACATAGCTCCATCATTGTAAAGTTGCACAGTGCAGCCTCTAATACAAAAATTCAGCTATATTTTCTCATGCTATGATACATTTTGCTGGGGAAATTCCTGCAAATATTCACAGTGGTGTGCTGTCTCTGCCAGGCAGTAATTTCATTGTCACTTTCTTGTCCTGATCCAAGCACAAGAAGGCATACTTTGGTAAGAAGACATCCCTGATATTTTAAAAATCAGATATGGTCACTGCCTGCATTATCTCCATGGGAAGGCTTTCTATAAACATTCTGTTTCTTAAATACCAGCTATCATCATAATCGTAGCTAGCATGTCACTCAAGGTTGTTGTCCTAGTATTGAAACACATGAATAAATAAGAAAGGTGATATATGTGCTTATCTGGAGATCTGTGCATGACTTTTTTCAACAGCCGCTCAGGAGCACAGCTGCTGTCAGTTTGTCTGAGGCTTGTTATCTTTGACATTCATCCAAATAACAGCACTGAGGAGATCTGTTGTTCTGCTAGCTACTGACAAACACTTGCAGAAAGTCTGAAATCCCAATGTTAGTACTGGAAAGGTTGCAAAAACTATTCAGAGCCCAGGAAAGTTACTTTTTGGACCACAACCCCCAGAGTTGTCTGTGGGATACTGAGACCTTTAGTCCCAAACAATGATCCCCCTCCCCAAGCTTTGAATACCCCAGTTATTTCAATGTGACCTGCCGTCTAGCAGATGTGTACAAATTTGCATCTTAAAGTTTTCACTGAAGAATTAAAATATATATCCCAATTCAGAAAGGCATATGATAACAAGAGTCATCAGCAATATTTCAATATGGAGGACTCTTGAAGGGCTCACTACCAATCACATTGTGCAACAACACCAAGGCCTTTATTAGCTAAGGTTGCCAACTTTCTGGTGGGAAGGGGAAATAACAACCTGACCTGTTTCTGTAACTTTAATAGCATCTTTACAAATTACACCTTTACAAATTGCATCTTTACAAATTACAACATGAAGTTTGCACAAAACATCATCATGCCGAAGCCACTGAAACAGATGGTGATTACAAAGTTGGTTGTCTTACTTATTGCTCGATATGCAAAACCACCTCTGATTATTCCTTGCCAGCTTTAAGGCACATACACACAGACATAAAGGAGAAATGTCAGTGTAGTTTTCCATTGTGCTTTTAAAATCCAAATCTAGGAAATACGTTGCCCTAAAAACTGGAATAAATATTCTCCTAACAATAAGGACTCACACTAATGAAAAGACATTTCACCATTTTGGTTGCCCTTCTTTAGAAATGCTCCAGCTTATCAATGTCTTTCTTGAATTGTGATGCCCAGAATTGTGGAGGCCAGAATGGTGCCATTATTGCTCCCCTTCCACCAGCAAAACATTTTTATGCCATCAGGCTTTTAATGCTCTAAAATGCTGTTATTGAAGTTTGCATGTAGCTTTATAATGGCTTTAATGTTTTCAATATTTAGGTTTTTAATAAATTATTTGTTTTTAAGTAACTTTTATAGTTATACTATTATTGAAGGTTTTGTATAGTTTGTTTTATATCCTGCTCTTCTCTCAAATGGGATAGTGTTTATCTGTTTTTTAAAATAGGTTTTGAAATCTTTAAATATTTTAAATATTATTTTTCAATATGTTGTTAGCAGCCTTGAGTCTCATTGTTGAGAATAAGATGGAATATAAATGAGTAAAATAAACAAGATTTTATTTGAATCCCTTTCCTTCAGATTTTTCTCAATATCCCTTGAGGGATGAACATGGAAAATGTTACTTCAGAATGTATCTTTCATGAAAAGGGTTTTTGGTGTCTTCTGGATTCTGTGATCATGGGGTTTTACATTTTGATAAATGCTTTTTCAAAGGATTCTTCCCTGAAAGTGTGTCAGAGAAACAAGTCCCACATGGGTCCTTTTTCTCTAAAATTAAGGGTGTCTGTATGCTCAGGTGCTTCTGCCAGGTAGCCCAATACTTGTTTTTCACAGTAAAGTAGGTATAAACAAAGGGCAAAATAAACTTGGAGACAGCACTGTGATTTGGGGCTCCAAGGGAATATCTATTAATTTCCTCTTGCTCAATATTCCCTTGAAAATAGTCACTGTATCTTGTTTTTCTCTCTCATGGATTTGACACAGACTCAGGGTTCAACTACATGCTACATGCACATCAGTCTTCTCCTCCTTCTCCACAACCACCACCCTTACAATCTATTTTAAAAGAGGCCAAAGTAATGAGTATCACAGATAGCATAAAAAGAAATCTTCTTAAAAGAAAGCTTTGGAGGAAGCTTTAATGACATGGCCTAATGTGAGTTAGGAGCCTCAGTAGCCAGAAACTGTTTCAAATGCTACAATTTATCCCCTAAAAACTGTGATGTAAATGACCATGATGATGATGTATCTCTTGGCTATCTGTATCTGCATTTCTGGTGCAACTCATTTTAGAATTAAGAGAGGATCAACTCAGAGACCAAAGTGTGTGCCAGATGCATCTATACTGCAGAATTAACACAGTTTGACACCACTTAACTGCCATGGCTCAATGCTATGAAATTATTTGCCCCAGTGTGGATATATTTTTGGATATATTGAGTCTTCTACATAACGTCTATATAACCCAGCTTTAGCACTATTATTCCACTTTTACTGCTGTGGATGCCTCCTGTGCAATTCTGGGGTTTGTAGTTTAGGGAGGCCTAAGAGCGCTGTCTGGGAATTCTCAATGCCTCTTCCAAACCTGCAAATTCCAGGATTCCACAGGAAGAAGCCATAGCAGTTAAAGTGGAATAATAGTGCTATGACAGTGTAGTGTGATACTGTCCTCTGTCAGAGAGCTTTGGGGCATTAAGCCATGGCAGTTAAAGTGGTGTCAAATTGCTTTGATTGTGCCAAGTGGTAGCAGCCTAATATCCAACCAATTTCTCTACCTTGCTGCAAAACTGCAACTGCTAAATTAATTAATGTTCTGCTAGAAATGTTCAAAATTGTAACATTCACAGCATCAGTAAAGTAATACAGCCAGCCCTCCATATCCACATTTTCCTTATCCATGGATACTACTATCCATGGCTTGAAAATATTCAGTTACATAAAATCCAGTAGCAAGACTTGGAACTCATTTACATGGAACACATCCTGAGGATCAGGTTGTTTTTTTAAAAGGGGAATGGATGGGCAGGGGACAGATAGGAGTGTATTTTTAGAGGAAAAATCTGGTATTAAACTGAGTCTACCGTTTGTTTCAGTCATAAAATATTAATGGAGCAGGTTCTTGTAGACTGATTAGATTACAACTGTGTCTTGTGTGAAAGATCTTAGATCAGATTACATAGAAACAGTGGGGCAAATAATTATTCTCTTTTAAAAAGAAGAAGAAGAAGCCAGGAGTTATCCAAGTCTGTCTCTATCTTTAACTGGAAATCACAAGTTCTTACAAAGCAGAGAATAGAAGAGGATAACCAGTCTTTAATTTTAAAAAATACATGGGTAGAAAAGTCAACAAAAGATGGATGGGGTAGTACAATTTTGTGACTGGAGTAATGCACAGTTCTTATACAAGTTTTGTAGCATTCAGATCCAACAGGCAAAGCAAAGGGTATATGGTCCAAATATGTATTTCTCAAAAATATACATCAAAGGTGAAATTTTAGCACTTCTGAGTCTCTCTGAACTAAGGGCATGTTTTATTCAGCATACGGGCAGCCATCAGCAGTCACTGCATGTGATACACATAGGCAGAGAAGTGAAAAAGTCCCTTATACCAAATATTATCAGTCCATCTATCTGCACTAGTTGGCTGTAACTCTCAGACAGTGCTTAGTGGCTGTCAAGCAAAGGCATTTCCCAGGCATGCAATTTTTGTTGAAGATGCTGGGGAATGAACCTGGACTTTCTGCCTAGCATGTGTATATGCAGATGTCACCTGAGCCATTGCCTCTCTTCAACAAATGCTGGGAAGGGGTGAACCGCTCTTCCAAGTTGAACTATGCTTTAAGAGGGAGGCAAAGACAAATTCCCCTCTCAAGAAATTCTGTCAAGAAAACCCTGTGATTGGGTCACCATAAGTCAGAAATGAATTGAAGACACAAAATAACAACTTGTACCCCAACAATTACAGGTGTATACTCTGTTTTGTGTTTTGTGCCTTCAAGTCATTTCTGACTTATGGTGACCCTATAACAGGGTTTTCTTGGCAGAATTTGTTAAAAGGGGATTTGCTTTTGTGTTCTTCTGAGGCTGAGAGTGTGTGACCTGACCTGGCCAAGGTTACCCAATGGGTTTCTATGGCTGAGCGGGTCTTTGAACCCTGGTCTGCAGAGTTGTAGTTCAACCTTTCTACCACTACAGCACACTGGCCCTCCTGAGGATGCAAGTGCTACATATTATTTGTCATTACAGCCATCCCTTTGCATCCACAGATTTTTTTTTATCCATGGATTCAAGCATCTGTTGCTTGAAAATATTGAAAAAATTGACAAATTCCACAAAAAAAAAAAAAAAGCAAACCTTGATTTTGGCCTTTTATATAAGGGCCACCATTTTACTATCCCATTGCATTTAATGGGACTTGAGCATCCACAAATTTTGCTATCCATGAGGGGTTCTTGAACCAACCCCAGGGACACTATAGTTTAAAAAGACCAAACAGCAACATCATACAGGTTGAGTTTTCCTTATCTGGAATTCTGAAATCCAAAATATTAAAAGAAAAAAACCAACAAAAAAAAAACCCAAACTTTTTTCTCCCTGTGTGTCTCAGATAGTGACACCATTGCTTTCTGATGGCTCAATGTACAGAAACTTTGTTTCATGCACAAAGTTATTAAATATATTGTATAAAATTAACTTCAGGCTATGTATATAATGAATGAAACAAAAATGAATTTTGTGCTTAGACTTGGGTCCCATCTCTGAGATATCTCATTATGTATATGCAAATACAAGTATTCCAAAAAAAATTTTTTTTTAAATCCAAAACACTTCTGGTCCCAAGCATTTCAGATAAAGGAGACTCAACCTATACTACATATTTTCAAACATTTTAAGAAATGTGCAGGAGCCATTTCCCATTCTGGCAGTCTTGTTTACAGAGTTAGGCTTCACTTGTTATCTTTGCTCCATTCTTTAGTTCTTTCTCCTCACTTCTCAAAGGGACTATTTCATAGCCATCCTGCGTCTTTTCCACCTCTGAAGTTTCCTTTTCCTTAGGAAAGTTGTGATTCCTTATAGGTCCGTCATCAATCTTTTCTGCCTCTTGCTTTTTCCTTGCCTTGTCTTCTTTTGCAAGCATTCGGTAGTTGTAGTAATTCATAATGAAGAGGAATATCCCAGCCAAGACCATCACTGACCCACATTTAATGAACATGTACTTGTAATCACCAGATGTGTCGATAATAGTTCCTGTGAATTCAGAAGGAGAAAACTTAATAATAGGGCTGCCTCCCAATGAAAGAAATCTCAATATATTAAGCATGAGTTTACCTTGGTTAACTTTTCTTTAAAACTTATTAAATCAGCATTAAAATTAACAACACTGACCAAGAAAAGTGGTCAACAGGTAACTAATTAAACTATATAACTTCACAGCAACAAATATTAAGGCTGAGACTATACACTATGAGGTTTCCATGGTCAAGTCAGTATTTAAACCAAGTTACTAAGGCCTGTTACAGACTGCCAAAATAAAGCTGCTTTGGGTCTCTTTGGAAGTATGCTGTTTAAACGATGCATGGGTCCTAAGAATCCAGAAGCTGCACCAAAGCTACACTCCAGTGCTTAGGAATGTAGTATGGCTTTGGCGCAACCTCCATACTCTTAGGACCCATACATCATTTAAATAGCATACCTCCAAAGAGACCCGAAGCAGCTTTATTTTGGCAGTCTGTAACAGGCCAATGTGTCCACATCTTGTACATAAAACTCTACAACATGGACAATTTTTTTTACAGTATACCCAGGCTAATTTAGTTTCTTCACTTTTGGCAAGATTTTTTCATTTTTGGCAAGATCTTCCAAATTAACATGCCAACTACAAGTTTGTAACCATTTCCTTGTCTTATTTATTTACTATCCCAGTTTCTCGCAGCATGGGATCCATAATGGCATAACATCATGCCTTTAAACAACAATCCATTGAAAGTATGGAGATTGATTGCTCCAATGTTTCAACACATGAACTAGGAATTTTGTAACAGAGAGGATATATTCTCCACTTAGGAGAACATATCATTTCACATGGTCTAACTGAAATATGTCACTCTTAGGAGCAATCTTGCCTACAGTCATGAATTTCAGTAATATAGCACTACTGTATTAATGAGGCATCAACCAGAGGCTAATTGTAGCAGTTCTCAGTTTCTGCTAAACCGGATGACCTAGAGGTCTGCTAAACACATTTCACTGAGAGTTTTAATGAGGAGAATATTGGAAAATTCAACAACAGAAGAGTCATGCCACTGTTCCCTTTGAGAATAAGAGAAAGTCATAAAACACACCAGGAAAAATTTACTTAGTTCATCAAGGCAAACTCCAGCAGTAGGTTATTAAATGCCAAAGAACCAATCAATTTCCTACTTATTAAAACAGAGGGAAGAATATTGCAAAACTCATATTGCAAACTACTATGCAGCAGTTTCCGGCCTCATTATAGTCTTTAGCAATTAGCTTAATCTGCTTCATAAAACTGCGTATCACTTGTAAAAATGGCTGCTTTAAAAATAGTTTATTTCTGAATGAAATGAAGTCTCTTCACAAAAGAAAGATAGTATGCTGGTGTTCCTCCTATACAAAATGCAAAAAGAAGAAGAAGAGTGAGCTACTCTTGAAAGAACAAGACTGAATAATAAAACTTTACCCTGTTTTTTAAACTGTCTTTCACAATTCAACATGTGAAGTTCTTATCTGACAACTTTCTGAGTTTTGGTAGAAGTTTGAACAGCTGCATTTTAATCTGATCTAGTTGATCCAAATCTGGACATACAATTAGATAACATGACTGGTTGGAAAAGACAATAATGCTTGATGAGATTGAAGGCAGTAGAAAAAGAGGAAGATGAATTAACTCTGTCAATGAAATCCAAACTTGGTTCTGAATTTACAAGACCTGAGCATAGCCACTGATGATCAGGGGGCCTTACCTACTACATAGTTACAGCACTGTGAGTCCACATGGACTGCCATGGCCGCATCCTGTGGAATCCTGGGATGTGCAATTTGGGGAAGGCATTTAGAGTTTTCATCCACAGCTCTCATGCTTCAACAAATTACCAACCCCAGGATCCCATAGGATGTGGTTCAAGTGGAATGATAGTGCTATAATTGTGCAGTGTGAAAGGGCCTCAAAGCTCTTGGATGTATCTCATTCACAGGTTCACCATGAATGAATGCCTTGACAGCAAATAACAACAACAAATTTGATCCCAAACCATTTTAGTCCCACTGCAGTTAACAAAATCAAATCAAGTGCAGGTATTTGACTAATTTGTTAATTTCAACCAAAGAACCAACAGCACCACAAGGCAGAGAGAGGATAATACTGATTGTGAACAGCAATGTACTGAAGCTGCTATATTTGATCATTAACATTCCTGGTGGAATGATTCAGTTTATTTTAGTACTGAGACAAAAAGACCAAAAGCATTTTGTATCCAGCAGTGATGTAAGGATTTAAATCTAGCTAAATCGCCGTGAAATTAAGTAAGGCTCATACAAGCAAGGCTCTTGCATGCTGTAGATCCCAAATTAAGCAGATCAACCTTTTGCAATTCCGCTTCATCCTGGTTCCATCTATTTTCCTCTCACTTCTTCTGTCCTGTGGTACCTTTTTCAAATGTGTCATGAAAATATGAAAACAGGACCATAGCAATTTCTTTGTGTGGTGAAGAAAATTCAAAAGTGCTACGTGAATTTACATTTGGAATATGTGGAAACCATCTTTCTCCCAAACCAGTGTGGGACAAGAAAGCCCAGTCACTTCAAATCCTATAGTAGTTGCAAAATGAAGCACCTTGTTCTGATTTGGTGGCCAAGCTAAGGGATTCTGATATTTGCAGTTCAAAAAAGTATATTTTCTAAGCTTTGCTTTTGAACTTAAGATGGCATTTGCCTCAATAATAGGGAGATATATATATTTTTAAAAAATTAGGATACTTTTTGTCCCAAAATGGCTAAAAATGTCTTAAAATGTGGTGATTTCCATATTTACTTATTTATTTAAATATTTATATCCCACTTTTTAGCAAAAGATTTCAGGACAGTATAGAAGCAGAATCAATGCTCACAACTTAAAAACAAATAATTTTAAAAGACTAAGGGGGTGTTAAATATGACAAAACAAGTTTTAAAAAGTTTAAAAGATTAAAAAAGTTTTAAAACCATATGTGTTAGCTATTTGAGATAAATCTGTGAGGCCCAAAGGCTTTAATAAACTGCCAGGTTTTTATCTTGCACATAAATGAAACTAGCAAGGGTGCTGATTTGGCCTCCAAAGGGAAGGTATTCCACAACTGACTTGTCATGGCTAAGAAGACTCTTCCCCTAATCTTTACATAGTATATTGACCTCACATTTCTCTTCTGTCTCTGCAAAAGTGGCTGAAAATTAACCCTCCAAAATCACTTTCAGGATAGTGACAATGCACCAGTTGCTTGCTGTGTGCCTTTGAATTGTTTCTGACTTATGGCAACTCTAAGGCTAACCTGTCATGAGGTTTTCTTGGCAAGATTTATTCAGAGGAGACTGAGAGCGTTTGACTTGCCCAAGGTCACCCAGTGGCTTTCATGGATGAGCTGGGAATCAAACCCTGGTCTCCAGAGTCACAGTCCAACACTCAATCCATTATTCCACACTGGCTCAGAAGTTCAGCCTACCGTGATGCAATTGCTCACCACTATTACAGTGGGAATATCAGGGCAGAGTTATCGAACTGATTAGGTGCAACCTGGCATTTGACAAAAAGAGCACACCTGACTTCACTAGCATTAGTCAGAGGCAAAAATAAATCGCAATTGTTCACACGGGCGGGAAACTGCTGTTTTCTGAGGAGTAAGATTGCTCCCCATCTGGTTACCCTCCTATGGTTATAAATATACTACAATTAAAAGGCCAGTGAATGCTACCAAATTGGCATGCAGTAACATGATTTCACTAGCCACCAAAAGAATCTGAGCAATGTCTCTGCAGTGATCCGCAGGACCAAACTATAATTTCTGAATTCTTGAGCTATAGGATTCTCTGGGGGAGACCTCCTGTATGACTTGCCACAGAAGGGAGCTACAAAACAGAGCAACAAAAAACTTCAGCTTCTCCAGTAGTTTTTTTTTTTTAAAAAAAAACCCTATCCATTTGCATTTTAATCTATAAATTGTTAAAGTGATTTTATTCTAAAAGCTAAAAGAATATTGTGTCCAATTCTTCCTGCTCAAAGGTTCTGTCATATTGCCACAACTCCTGCAGAGTGGCTTGTAGAGAGCATATTTTGCCATCAGAGAAAAGTTTTGTTGTTGTTGTCATTGTTTGAAGATAATGAGCTTTTGATCAAACAGTTAGACATCTGAAGAACAAAAACAGAGATTATACAATAAAAACATGTGTGGATTCCAGTATTTGCAACAGCTTTTACCACCAAATCCAGTTTTCACATTTGTTTAAAGCTGTTATAGAGTTTCCTTTGTATCAGACTAAAAAGCAAAGTTTCAATGGGTGGAGGTGAGTGGGAAGGGTCTGTGGCACAAGAACACTGAAGAGTCTTGTACAGGGGTGGGCAACCTCTGGCCCGCAGACCGGATGCGGCCCGCGGAGAGCTTTTGGCTGGCCCCTGCTCATTCCTGCCGCCACCGCCGATTGCAGCATTTTGCCGCTCCGGGCGCCGCCATTTTATTTCGCAAAATGGCGGCGAAGTCTCGCGCAACCTTTCATGTGGTCGCACGAGACTTCACCGCCATTTTGCAAAACAAATTGGCAGCGGCCTAGAGGCAAAGTCTCGTGTGACCACAGGAAAGGTCGCGTGAGACTTCGCCGCCATTGGCGGCGGCCTCTGGGAGGCCCGTTGCGGTGGCCAGGGCCCTCAAGAGGGCCTCGGTGATGGCAAAGGGGCCGGCAAAGAGGAGGAGGCCTCCAGCACTGGCAGCCCCCGCCGGCTCTTTCCTGGCCTCTGACAGGGCCTAGGGTCCCATCAGGGGCCAGCAAAGAGGAGGAGGCCTGGCCCCTGGAGGGTGGAAGCTCCGCCCCTGGCATGCAGCCCCAGCCCCGGAGGGTGGAAGCTCCCCCCCCCCGCTTCAGCCCCCCCCCCCCCCTCCCTGTTGTCTGAGGGACAGCAACCCGGCCCCCGGCTCAAAAAGGTTGCCTACCCCTGGTCTTGTTGAACATTAAAGACTATAAACATACCTCAGGTGTGTTTTCTCATCGGATTGGGGCCACAGGGCAGCCTCACTGGCAGCTCTGTGGCCCCAATCCGCTGTTTTTCCAGGCCACAGAGAAGCGGCAAAATGCCACTTCTCCGTGGCGCAGAAAAGGGGTGTCCTTGGAGCTTCATGCCCCCGAACAGCCCAGGAGCCATGAGGAGAAAGGGGTGGCCCCTTTCTCCTCAGGATTGTTCCCGTGGCCGTGTGGTTGCTGTGGGAACGATTCGCTCCCAAAAAGGAGCTCTGTTTTGGAGCTCCTTTCCACACCGCTGGAAAGGCGCAATAAGCATCCTCCAGCTGTGCAGAGACTTCACACATGTGGCATGTTGTTTGGATGTGGCGTGTGCGTGACAACTCAGACGCATGTGATGTATGGGAGGAGTCACACAATCATGTCGGCCCCCACATGTACTAGGGTTAGGGAGCGTGCGTTTGGTGCACGCTCCCTAAGCCTAGTATTGGCACGAGTACGCTGCTTTATGGCGGTCTATACCATGCCTCAGTTAACAAAGGCTCTGACAAAGAAGCTTTTTTACAATGCCTTTTTATACCTGTCTGGCCCCTTCTTCTACCTTATCGTATATCTAGTTATACTTTTTTTGGCATTGGAAGGATAATGAAAGAGGGCTAGAGAAACACAGACATTCAGTGTCAGGTTGCAGCAGTGTGTTTAAAGTAAACAATGTAATAAAGTTTGAGTTGGGAAAAAGCAGGATTCTACTATAGCCAATCCTTGTATAACGATCTGTGTCCACTTATAACAGACAAGGTACACAACAACTGCTTCCAGCATGAGCAACAAAATGGGGAGATAAGCGAAAGGCAGATTAGCCTGCCTCAACATCTAGCTCAAGCATGTTTTCTAGATAAAAAATAATAAATTCGGCCACCAAAATGGAAATCATAAGAAAAATGAAGTCTAGTGAAAGAAATAAGTTTATCGCCCACCATTTCCAGACCATTCTCTTAACTGGGTGAGATTGGCACGGCATGGAGGGGTGTTACCATACAGAAGAACGCCACCAAAAGTCTGTAAGAGGTTCCCCATCTGTTCTATGGTAGCCAGTTCTGATGAACAATTTTGAACCATTCTTCAAAATCGGCTGCCACAGCACAGATGGGGAACAGCTTGGGGACTCCTGGTGGCACTGGCGGCATTCTACTGCATGGTAACACCTGTTCTCTCCTATTCCATACTGATCCCATCCAGTGCCTAGAATGGTCTGGAAATGGTGTGCGATAAACTTTAAAATGTCATCCCTGGACACATTTGATCTCTAGAAGGTTCAAAATGTTTTTTGTTTACTTATGCATACCTCACCTACCTTATTATTTCATTTCACATGTGCATATTGGTTAAGGCTGTACGTATGGACCCAAAGGCTCGTGTTCCCCCCACCTTGGCATCTTCCTGTAATGACAATTCAGGTCATTAGTCCTGGACTGGGATCAGCCACTCCAGATGTTGATCCAACAGTTCTGGACTGACCCTGGCTCAAAGGTAACATAGGCGCGTTACAGACTGCCAAAAAGTGGGTGGTCTGCCGCCGCCGCCATCAGCTGCGCTGAGAAGCCCCAACGGCCAGACCGCGAGGCTTCCTGGCGCAGCTAAAAAGAAGCACTCAGAAGTGGCACTGCAAGGCGCAAGGCGCGCACTCACGGCGTCACTTCTGCCACGCCACATCCAGATGCTGTGCGTCCAAGACGTAAAGATGGTGGCACCCGTGTGGACGGGCGCCGCCATTTACTACGTGCTCCGCGTATATTAGGGACGGAGCCAGTTGAGAAGGTAAGACCCTTCTTAACCCTAGCACGCCCCTTTCTAACCCTAGTACGCATGGAGTGCGTGCTAACTGGCGGTCTGTAACGCGCCAATGTGCAGATAAAAAAAGACCTACTGTTTGCCACAGAGTTTCCTTGAAACTTTGCAACAACAGCCAACACACCATTTGGCTTTGCTCACTTCTTACATGCCATCACTGCATCTTCTCTGAATGCTCTAGTCACAGTCTGTAACATCAGATGGTGGCACCTGGCCACACGGGCATAGTCAGGTACTCTGTTTCTGCCCTTTCAGGCTACAACAGGGGCAGGTAAGGGATGTACAGTGATAGTGACTTCATGAGATGAGGGCAGGTGAGCATGTAATCACCTGCTCATCTTCGTGCCAGTCTGGGGAGGGGCAGGATAGCATAGGCTTGGTTCATGCTATCCAACCGTCTGCTTAGGCCATTAGTTTGAATAAATTGTTCACTGAAACATATTAAACTGCTTTTCTTTTTTTCAAAAATAGGAACCTATACCTATTCTTTCCATGTTATTCCTGCCTCTGGTACCAAATTTTTTGTTAATGTATTAATTTCCAGGAAGACATTTACTTCATGAACTGAGGCATATGTGTACTAAGTTGTATTTGGCATTAGCTTTTCTGAACAGTAGTCTGCTTCATCACATGCATGGAAGTGGTGTCTTTATTGGCAGATATTTATGGAAGTGCTTAGGTGGGCAAGAAAGTGGGGAATGAAATCCATAGGGTGGAAGGGAATACAAATGCACGAAAAGAAAAAAGTATATCTTAAGAGTGATCAGCTGTTGTTGTTGTCCATTCTGAATTACTAGAGTAAAAGATGGCAAAAAATGTAAACTTAGGCTGCTGTTCTGTGTACTGTGACACAGACTAAGTCCCATTGAACACAATGAGGCTTAAGTCAAAAGGGACATTCAGATGTCTTTTTTTTAACGGAATGATGCAATGAATGACTTCACTCAATCATTCAGGGTTTGTTACCCACACTATGGCTTCACATCTGTGCACATTTCTGGGAGTTTGGTTGCTCATGTGAATAAACATGGAGTTGACAATGTGAATGTATTCAAAACATGTCCAAGACACACAGAGTTTAATCCTGAATTATCCCATGTTTACGTGCATCGGTTATTCACACTGCCAACTATGTGAAACTTTTAAGAAACCTTGGTGATAAACCTGGCATTGATTATCCCAGGTTAAGTGGGGGGTTTTGGCACCCCCCCCCCCAAAAAAAACCCTGAATCGGGTGCATTCGGGTTGCATGTGAATGACGGAAATTCAATCAGGATTCATCCTGGATTGTTTTTTTCCTTCTGAATAGCCCCACCCAAGAAATAAGAATGTTCTCGTCAGTGAGGTTCACTTTCTGCTGATGTTGTGGCTTATTTAATACCTTCGCCATCTGTAGAGCCTGTATGAGTCAGATTTATTCTGACTTTTTGATTTCTCAGTTTTAAAAATGCAGTCTGACATTCCTATGATTGCAATCCTTTGCTGTTGCTTGCATCTTGGTTTAAGTTTGCTTTAGCTTTTACATTATATATTGTTGTATTTGTGTATCTTATGGTCTGGAAACCTTGTGCTATGAGAAGCAGATGAGGGAACTGGATATATTTAGTCTGAAGAAGAAAAGGTTAAGAGGTTCTTGGGTGAAGTAGAAATGCGATTGACCAATCATTCAGTCAATAGAAATCATCTGCCTAAATGTATACCAAAATATAGTCCATGCTGTCACTACTTCTTTGAATTCTAATATAAACAGCAACTACTTATCTTGCTGGGAAGCAGCTCTATGGTTTGTTCACCTGCCCTCCCTCACATCTGGGCAGTCTAGCAACACACATTTAGTGAAGTTCATTTGAATTAAGCTGAAAAAAGTTTTGTTTTATTCTAGTACTTTGGTTGTGCAACACCCATTTTAAGAGGTTTGCAAAGGACCTCTGTTTTTCACAGCTGAGTCCTTCATTTTCATATTGCAGGCACTGCTCCTGGTTAGGTTATCTTAACTGTTATTAAGAAATCTCAGTGAAAGGGGAAATGAACTGCAAAAAGCACAAGGAATCAAAATTCAGAGTTGGGAGATATTTTTTCTATGAATTTACATTGGAAATCAAAGAATTTCCAGGTCTCCTTACTACCACTGAGCAGACTGACATGAAGAAGAATAAAAATATTCTTACCTCCAATGGGTGGTCCAAGTAATATGGTGAAACATTCCACAATTGTGACCAGTCCTACAGCACTTGTAAAGCGGCTGGCGCCAACAAGGTCCATGAGAGTTTCAAAAAGCACTGCACAAACCATGCCAAAGGCGAGTCCAAAAAAGGCAGAATACACCACTAGGCCTATATAGCCTGTGGCCAGAGGACACAGGAGGTGACAGGCACCATTAAAAACAATGGAGAAGCTGAAAAAATACTGAATCTTTGGCCTGACCAGTTTGCTGTTAGCAATGAGCCCAGTAGCAGGTCTGGCTATCATGTCAACAATGGCAAGAAAGGAAAGGAGGGAAGCTGCTGAATATTCATCAATCCCGAGGTGCTTTGCATAAGGAGCCAAAAAGACAATGGGGGCAAAAAAGCCTAGAAACATGAGCACATTCCCTATCAAATAGATCAGAAAGCCCCTGTGTTTGAAAAGAGATAAATCTAGGAATCTGTTAAAGTTCTCACAGTAGTCTTTGTCCTTGTTCCCTTTCTCTCCGGGATCAGCCATTTCGACAACGCCGATATCAGGCTGTTCCTGTTTAAGAGTCTCTGTAGCTTGCTTATTTGTTTGTCCTTTGAAGGGTCCAGCTGGAGGTCCAATGGGCCTGAAAAGTGCTCCAGCCACACAGCAGTTTAGGAGGATTGCCCCAAGAATTAAAAAGCTTCCCCTCCATCCAAAGTTGTCAAAAAGGAGTTGGTTCAAGGGTGCCAGGGTGCAGAGCATGACAGGGCTTCCTGCCATGGCGAGTCCATTGGCTATTGGGCGCCTTTTCAGGAAATACTTTCCAATTATGATCACTGAAGGCTGGAGGTTGAGGGCAAGGCCAAATCCTGCAAAGAAGAGAGGGAGATTAAGTGCCAGATTCTTTCATCCTGCTTTTGACCTGCTTCAAATGTGGACCAGGAGCCACAATGGTGTGTGTACACTACCTGTGTGTATATGATTGAGATCCAGAAGGGGTGTGTATGCTGAGTGCCTGTGTGCAGAATACTCTCTCTGTCTGAGTGTATACTGTAGGACCTACAGTATTGGTTCCAAGACACCCCCCCCCCATGGATACCAGAATCTATGGACGCTCAAATCCCATTAAATACAATGGCATGGTGCATGTGCGTGTGTGTGTGTAATACAGTGGCATGGTGTATATAAATTATTTTTAAACTGTGGATGCTTGAATCCATGGATAAAAAAAGCTGTGGATATGGAGGCTGACTGTATAACAGAGATGGATGGAGGGGGTGTATATTTGTATCGAAATTGTGAGAGACAAAGAGGAAGGGACATTAACATGTCCCTTTTTTCACCCACCCCAGTTTCAGTGGTTATCAGCAGCCACTGATTTGATGTCCTTGGGTCTGGAAGCCTCTTGAACTTATTAAGTTAAAAAATTTCTGCAGCTGAATACCAAAAAATGTTTTGATATTTTTCAATTCTAGTTCTAGGCTGGATTCCTTATTTTAGGTTTCTTTGTTGAAGAATCACTTGATAAGACATGAATTTTCATAAATATGTTTCTGCAAGAGATATGGTGAAATGACAAAGAAAATTAACAGGCCTTTCAAAGTCCAATTCACTAAACAACATTACAGTAAAGAGAGGCCATAAAGCTTGGCCCAGCAACTAATTAAGGCTGGTTTTATATCAGCTTAACTGTCATGGCTTCCTAGAGAATTCAGGAAATTAGTTTTGTCCGGATGTTGAGATCCCAAACTCTCCTCACAGTATGAGAGATCTTTGGATTTCTTGGCAAAAGGGAATACTTTGAATCAGCTTAAAGCTATAGTCCAGATCTGCCCTAACATCAACTGGCCAGTCATCATGAGAGATGGTATGTGTATTGTGTGCATTTGTCCAAAAGGGAAAACATTTCTATTAGCCTTGTCATGAAGAGATTTGTAAATGCACCACTTAAGCGACTATACAATACTTTTTATTATTATTTTTTCCTTAAAGGTTTGGGAAAGCCCATTCTGATTAAGTTCCATACAGGGAGAGAACTGGGATACAAATAAAACAAAAAATGAAATAAAAATGGAGCTCCACCCTGAAATAATTAAGTTCAGTGTCACCTGGCAAGTAAATTATATAGTAGCACTGTCAACATGTGTATGTATGCATGTGCCTTCAAATCCTCTGTTGACCTATGGCAGTGGTCCCCAAACTGTGCTCTTTAAGGGATTTTGGACTTCAGCTCCCAGAATCCGACTCTTGGCCAACATGGGAGAGGCCTCTGGGAGCTAAAGTCCAAAATCCCTTAAAGAGTACAGTTTGGGGACCACTGAACTATGACAATTTCCATATGGCTTTTTTTATGGAAGGAATATTCAAGTGGTGTGCCATTTCTTTTCTCTGAAATACAGTCAGCCCTTCTTATAGACGGATTCAAGCATACACAGTTTGAAAATGTTCAAAAAAGTATAAATTTCAAATATCAAACCTTGATTTTCCAATTTTTATAAAGGACACCATTTTGCTATGTCATTATATTTAATGGGACTTGAGCATCCACCTATTTTGTTATCCACAGGGGATCTTGGAACCAAACTCCAGTGTATAACAAGGGTCCACTGTATAGCCTATAGTTCCTGGCATTCCTTGGTGGTCTCCTCTTCCAGTTACTAACCACAGTTGATCCTGCTTAGCTTCCATGTTCAGAGGGGATCTGATGCCTTCAGGGTTTAAGTTTTCACTTATAGCAATTAGCATGGATCTCATGTAAGGAGTGTTTAGACTGAAATCTGTGTGAACCCGTAAAGGCAGGGATCAATTATAAACCATACCTAATAATATGATGATACAGAGCTCAGATTTGGGGCAGTGGTTAATTTTTCTTTCTCTCCTTAACACAAAAGGGTAAATGGCTGTGTTAATTTTCTTGCAGGTTTGGCTAGCTCCATTTATTATCAGAATACTTAGCCTGTTGTTGCAATGAGTTAGAGTAAATTAATTACATATCCACACCTGCCAAGAGGTGCCATGAAGTGTTCTATGAAAACTATTCCATAATAGAGATGAATCCACCTTAATTTAATAGACAGTCACCACAAGGTCCAGAGTTTGGGATGCTTCATAATGATGCCTCAGTGGACCTGTGAACAGCTGAGAGGAAGAAGCAGGGCAACAGCAGCAGCTGTTGCTATTTGCTCATTCATCTTCTTCTTTCCCTCTGAATATGGTGGGAGCCAGATCAACTACATGTGGGGAAGTGAGTGGATTTGTGGTGACAATGTTGTGGTGGTGGCCTCTGGACTCCAAGGCCCTATCAGCTGTATGCGAATGCTGATCCTTGATACCTGGTCCTGCCAACAATACAAGGTGTACCTTCAGCCACTATTATTTATGGTCATTAGTAGTTGTATGGAATCAGCAGTTTTCAGAAACTTGGAAACTTGTGTCTTCTCGTAGATTCTTGTTACGACTCTTGACAGTTTCCTCTTTCATATTTGCTTGAAAAAACTTGGTAGTCTCTTTGATAGCTGAGATAATTATTAATGAGATGGTAAATATTTTTAAAACACTGTCATTACCACTGATGGGGCTGATTTTCCCAATGCACAAAGCATCCCAAAAAAACCCCAAAACAGATAGTAGTGTGTTACATGTCACATGTAAAGTACAGTGTGCCCGCGTCATATGCGGGTGCATTATATGCTGAAAGCAGCAGTGCTTCTTCCAACCGCAAGAAACAATGGCGCACGTGCCTGTGATGCGAGCACGCCACCGCACACCACCGCAAGCACGAGCCCCATTACTTGTAATGGGGCTCGAGCATATGCACTTTTTCTTTTATGCAGGGGGGTGGGTCCAGAACGCATAAAAGAAGGGCGCACTGTAACAGCATTAGGCATATTTAGGACCAAGTTTATTCTGAGAAGGAACTTCTACAGAAAGTGGAAAAGTTTTACCATTACCTGTGATGAGTCCAGCACAGATGTACAACTGAAAAATGCTTGTGCAGAAAGCTGCAGAGACCATCCCGATGCCACATAGCAGACCTCCAAATATGACCACCGGTCGGCTGCCAAAACGGTTCACCAAGATACTGCTAACCGGGCCTACAGAAATTGGGATGAAACAAACAAAAAAAAATTGATCCCTGTAAAATAAATTGCTAAATGAAATGTACTTCCAGATTAAACTTATTTGTAAGAATTCAGTAATGTTTACATGTTTACAGTATAAACGTGTGGAGAAAGAAACATTGCTGTATGAAATCAGGCAAGAATCTTGGGCACACTTTTTGTTGTTATTGTGTGCCTTCAAATATTTCTGACTTATGGTGCGCTTAAGGCAGACCTATCATGGGGTTTTCTTGGCAAGATTTGTTCAGAGAGGGTTTGTAAGTACACTGTGCATACTTGCCCTTTGCATAAACATGTTGTGGACTGGACTGCTTTGGCCTCATTGTTTACATTTTTCTTTCACACTGTAGATAAAACATATAGTCTGAAAACTGAGATGATGCATTTCATGCACCTGATATAAGGCTCAAGATAACGAAAGCTCGTGCCACAATATATCTATATTAATAGATCTATTGATTGTTAATGTTAATACTTTAATACTCCTTGCTATTCTTGATATCTAATTGCCACTTCAGCTTGCAGGCAGTGAAAAGAGTTGTCATAGATGAGTATCATATACACCTTTGTTTTCTTTGCTCCTTGATCAAAACTTTTGGGTTGTCCTTCATAGTAACCTATGGTAAGTTTCTCCTTTCCTTTTGTGAAAAGCCTTTAAAGGAAGGAGACCTTTACATTTCTCTTTCTTAATTAAGAGAGTTAGGTGAGAATGAGATAGAAGAAACAGCTGGCCAGTATCTGGCACACTCATAAAGCTGCCATTTACTTTCCTTGACCTTGCTGGGAAAGTGGCAGAAGCGTTGACAGATTTTCCTGCAAAGCTTTGGAACTGAGGAAGTGGCCTCAGAGGTCTAGTCAACAGCTGCTGAAGGTTTTATCAATACAGCTTGCAGCTTTCAAAAATGAAAAAAAAAAACTGTCACCAGAGAAAAACCATTACTAACCTGGTACATGGATAGAATAGTGCACTCACTCCAATGGGGAATTTGGAGTGAAAAGGAAAAGCTCCAGCTCCTTATAGTACCCACATCTGCTAACAACAGTAGTCCACCTGACTCCAAAAATAAACTGCCCTGAGATCCTGTGACTTAGATAGGGCAAGACTTTAATATTTTAATTTATAAATGGGAAACTGCACTTGCTCGTCCGTGCTCTGTTTCCTTGCCAAGTCAATGATACAACCAATAAAACCAGTTACACTAGAATAATATCATCATAGAGTTTGAAGGGGCCCCAAAGACCATTCAGCCCAACCCCACTCAGTGTGGGATCTCCAGCTAAAAGATCCCCAATAAATAACTGTCCAGGCTCTTTTTGAAGATGTCCAGAGAAGGAGGCCCCACTACCTCTCTAGGCTATTGGTTTTATTGCCAAACTGTTCCTACTGTCAAGAAGTGCCTTCTAATTTCAATCAAAATCTACTCTTCTGTAACTTAAAACCATTAGACTTGGCCTTAGTGCAGCAGAAAACAGATCAGCCCCTCATCTCTGTGACAGCCCTTGAGGCAATATATTCAAGCTCAACATAACCAGACCCTTTACCCTTTCCTCCTATCATTTCTTCTCTGTATGTCTTATTATTCTTGTTGCCCTTCTTTGAACCTGCTATAACTTCTTTATATCTTTCTTAAAATGAAGCACCTAGAACTGAATGCCATACTCCAGATGAGGCCAGGCCTGTCCAGAAAAAAAGGCCCCACCACCTCTCTAGCCAATTGGTCCCATTGCCCAGCTGCTCTCTTTCTGAATAGACATTTAAGATGGCTCTAAGTCATGGGAATTGCTACATCATTCTACGGAATAGATGAAGACAGACAGCCACACAGACACAAATACACATTATAGAAGTGTGGCCATAGGAATGTGCATCACTATATTATTGTATGCATATAAATTACCATGGGAAACTGAAATGTTCATTCTGCATCCACCAGACTCTGGAAGAGCAATACCTCAAAGTTGAAAGACTAGAGCAGATCCATTGAATCAATGGAAGCGGGTCCACCTGTGTAATGACCATTCATTTAGCACTGTAGCTTAGCATGGTCTTTTTTAAAAACCATGCACAATTTTTTTATTATTATCAGAACAATCTTATTAAGCCCTTGCTGCATGATCAGACATCTGAGTATAGCAACCTCTTGACCCAGTGTAACCTCACATTTATTTACACACCTGCAGGACAAATAAAAAGCTAAACTGAAAGAGAATTATTTTCAAGAGCCCTTGAAAATATTGGATGCTCTTGAATAGCAACTTAGTTCCCAGCAAAAGGGATTATTTAAATAATGCTGGTGTGTCATATCTGGTAGACAGATATTATTGGTCTGTAAATGACCACTCTGATGGGAAGTGCTTGTTTGCATTGATAAAAGTTGCCAATTGAGGAAATAATCACTGAGCCAGACCCCTCAGTTGCTCAGCCTTATCGTATAAAGAAAATGAAATGGACTACTTTTTGGAATGTGCACTTACAATAGAAAATTCATAATACAATTAGATGTTTTAGAAAAGAGGCCAGTGTAGTTCAGACTGATTTGCAAACTGATTCCATTTGGGTCCTGAGCATAATTCAAGATTCAGAAATCTGGAGGTTGGTTGACTATGGCTAAACCTGCACTGCAGAAATAATCCAGGTTGAGATAAATTTAACTGCCATGACTTAATGCTATGGAATTCTGGGGACTGTAGTTTTTTGTGGCACCAGAGCTCTCTGATAGAGAGGTTAAATGTCTCATAAAACTAAACTAATTCCAT
The DNA here is from genome assembly GCF_019175285.1 of Sceloporus undulatus. Lineage (NCBI taxonomy): Eukaryota > Metazoa > Chordata > Lepidosauria > Squamata > Phrynosomatidae > Sceloporus > Sceloporus undulatus. Next base: position 32,911,726 of record NC_056523.1, on the reverse strand, counting down.
ACCATTGAGTCATGACAGTTAAAAACGGGTCCATCTGGATTATTCCTGCATTGCAGAATCAGCCCAAAATGGAATATAAAAATACAGCTATCTTTCTTTTCTCCCTTTCCCAGTGCTTTATGTGCTTAATTTTCTTGATATAATTTCATATTATCTGCTATTTTATTTGCACCATGTGACTAACAGTATAAAACATTTATTTGCACTCTCTAAAATTACTAGACAAGATAATGATTTGTTTGCAGCATTATTCCCCCTGTGTTGCCATGTCGAGGTGAACAAAGTCTATCTAGGGCATGTGAAGGGAACAGAACTGCTGGTCTGTGTTACAATTAATATGCCTTCTGCATGTTTCTGAAGTTTTGCAGAAAGTGAGACTTTGAAAATCATTCATATCTAGAACTTCTGTATTTGTTGTTTTATAGTCCCTTGCTAATTTTTCCTGCCCTTTTTCTTTGGATGCCTAAACTGTATTTTAATACTCATCTGAAGTTTGTGAAATCCCAGAAATTTCATCTGGAGGGGCAGAATTCTTGTTTGGGGGTATTGCCTTCATTTTGCCCACCCAGCCCCCAGCTACTACCAGCAGCTATTTTCATATGACCCCCTTGACATTTTTTTTCCTGTTACTGAGGAAATTACCACTGATGACCATCATAAAGGTTATCTTTTATGCCTTTATGTCTCTCTTTGCACATATTGGCTTGTGTAGAGAAGCCTTGGTGACAAGAAATGACTGTTGGAAATTACTCTGCAGGCACTATCTTTGTACAGTCTGATTTCACAGAGAGATGCCTTCTTAATGAGCCCACTAAGGAAGGAAGGAAGGAAGGAATAAACTTTGATGCATGTTCCAGGTGAAAATGCTGATGACAATCTCAAAGTAATTCTAGATAGCTCGGTTCAGTTCATAACTGGTGTCACAAAAAAGAAAGGAAATTTTAAAAGGAGGGTGAAACTCAAATTCCTAAAATTTCACATATATAAATGTCACGCCAGACCAAAAGTATTTTCCATTCTGTACTTTTTAATAGCCTTTCCTTAAGTAGTGTGCATTTCCTTGCAGTGAGCTGATCTAAAGTAAATCACTGCATTTCACACACACACACACACACACACACACTATTACTTCAGTGCCCGGTTAATGCCGTTTTCTCAGGACACTGACAAGATTTTCATTCATTGCTTGGTACTATATGAAAGACCATGTCACAAAGTCAGACTCGTATTGGGCAAAAGTACACTAACTGACCAATGGGGTGCCAATTCAAGTACAAGCTCATCCGTTATGCTGTCCAATTATTTTTCACCTTGAGATCAACTCTGAGTCTCTTTCTGAATGAGGCCAGCGTTTAATCTTGTATCAGCATACAGCACTGTTGTGTGCAACATTACTCTTGCTTCCTTTCAAAATAAGCAGTTTTAACCATCACACTTTCATACAATGTTGAAATTGGGTCAGAACACCTTCTGACTTGATCCCTCCACTTTTATCACATCATAAAAGACATGTAAGATTAGACTAAGGGTCCATTCAGTGCAGCAACCAATTTCCAACAATGTTCAGTCAAATGTTTTGGGAAGGGCATAAGTTGAGAAAAAGACAAGACCTTTACCTGTTTGTCTTATTGCAAATAGTATAACTGCCAGTGAATATGTAGGCTTGTCACATAGCTAATACAAATACAATACTGTAACACAATAATTGCATACAAAGCTTGGATACGTTGGGGTTTATTAATTACAGCTATCAGATTCCCCACTGCTGACAATGACACTCCAGTACTGGTATCCAAGGCTCTTTTTTTCTGGACACTAAAATCACAGACTATATGCTCCATCACTGAACTTCAGTCTCTTGTAAAGAGTATGTTTACTGTGTAGGTTAATCTATAATGGGACAAGTGGAAAAGATTGTATCTTGCTCCTTTCCAAATCTATCATGCTACGAAGGTTCACGCCTGGAACCTTCTTCCCCTGCAAGCAAGAGCCATCACTTCTTTAACCAGCTTCAAAACGGAGTTGAAGACCATCCTGTTCAGGGAAGCATTCCCAGGCATTGCATAACTATCACTTGCTATTTGATGTTCTTTTGTTGCCTGTTTTATTGAATCACTTCCTGTCTTGCCATGTACTTTATATGTATTATGCTACTAGAGAGGTCCCTTCCCCACCACCACTCCCTTCTCCTTTTGTGTCATGTCTTGTTAGATTGTAAGCCTGAGGGCAGGGAACAGTCCAATTAAAAAGATTGTATGTACAGCGCTGTGTAAATTTACAGCGCTTTATAAATAATGGTTAATAATAATAATAATAATAATAATAATAATAATGAATCCGTGTGGACCATTCTGTGGATTATCATCATCGTCACAAATATTTGCAAGGAATCCTTCTGAAGATTTGGGAAATATTGCATTAACAATATTGTAACTATAGTTTTTTGTGGGTTTTTCTGAAGATGCCAGCCACAGATGTCTGCTAAACGTCAGGAATACTCTTCTAGAACATGGCCACATAAGCCCAAAAAACCCACAAAATACTATGGATGCCGGCCATGAAAGCCTTCGACTTCACTGTATTATAACTAATATATGTCCTGTTCATCCTGTACTACAAGGCATATCTGGCTTCAATCTGAGCAGGTTTCCCATTTCTAACATACCATGTTTCAAGATGTGTACAGAATAACGTTCTTAAGTCAGCATTCAATTGTTCAGATCCACTTTCTCAGGCCACAGTGACTTCCCAAATTGGTTTTGGGCTCTCTAATACTTTGAGTAACTGCATAAAGTTCAGGCAGAAAATGTAAAATCACATTTAAGAGGAAAGACTAAAATTCAGGACCACAGAGGATGGCAACTGTACAGTGCTGACAGAAGAGCAATCTTGATTGAGTTCTTGATTTCTATACAGCTTGGGTCCAGGTTAACTGAAAGACATATTCTCCTTTTGAACCTGCCTGGGTTTTGAGGTCTTCTGGAGAGGCCCATCTCTCTGCCCCAAAAACTACAAGTATGTCGGGCGGGAACACAGGAGGCCATGGTGCTTGCTCCCAGGCTCTGGAACTCACTTCTTAGAGAGGTCCGATTGCCAGCCTCCTTGCTTTCCTTTCACAGGCAAGCCTTTGTCCAGAGGAAAAGGAGCTTCTCAGAATGTGCTCTGCTATTTATTTGTTGTTTTCTTTTTAATGATCATGCTTTTACCTAGTATGTAAAGGGATCTTGTCACAAGGGTGCCCTGGTGGCACAATAGTTAAATGCCAGTACTGCAGCCACAAGGTTGTGAGTCCGATCCCAGGCAGGGCTCCAAGGTCTACTCAGCCTTCCTGTCTTTTCTAGGTTGGCAAAATGCGTACCCAGTTTGTTGGGGGAATTGTCTTACATATCGTAAACTGCTTAGGGACTCCTAGATCCCTTTCACATGTATTCTCATTCAGCAAGGTGTCCCCCATTCTATAACTGTGCATTTCATTTTTCTGCCCTAAGTGCAGTACCTTACATTTCTCCGTGTTGAATTTCATTTTGTTAGCTTTGGCCCAGCTTTCTAGTCTATTCAGGTCATTTTGAATGTTGATCCTGTCCTCTGGAATATTAGTTATTCCTCCTAATTTGGTGTCATCTGCAAATTTGATGAGTATACCCTCAATTCTGTCATCCAGGTCATTGATAAAGATGTTGAATAGCACTGGGCCCAGGACAGAGCCCTGTGGGATCCCACTGGCCACTTCTCTCCAGGATGAAAAGGAGCCATTGTTGAGCACTCTTTGACTTCGGTCAGTCAACCAATTACAAATCCATGTAACAGTAACCTTGTCTAGCCCACATTTTACAAGTTTGTTTGCAAGAATGTCATGGGGAACCCTGTCAAAAGCCTTACTGAAATCAAGATATACTATATCCACAGCATTCCCTTCATCTACCAAGCTGGTAATTTTATCAGAGAAAGAAATCAGATTTGTCTGGCATGACTTCTTTATCTGAAACCCATGTTGACTTTTTGTGATTATGGCATTGCCTTCTAGATGTTCACAGATTCTCTGTTTAATGATCTGCTCCAGAATCTTTCCTGGTATTGATGTCAGACTAACTGGATGATAACTGTTGGGATCCTCTTTATTCCCTTTTTTGAAGATGGGGACAACGTTTGCCCTCCGCCAGTCTGCTGGGATCTCTCCTGTTTTCCAGGAGTTCTGAAAGATTATTGCCAACGGCTCCGATATTACATTTGCCAGTTCTTTTAATACCCTTGGATGTAGTTCATCTGGTCCTGGAGACTTAAATTCATTTAGATTAACAAGATATTCCTGTGCTATCTCTTTATTTATTCTGTGCTGAAATTCCCCTTTTCTGTCCTCTGCTCCATTATCCTCAGGTTGAGCACCCTTTGCCTTTTCTGAGAAGACTGAGGCAAAGAAGGTGTTGAGTAATTCTGCCTTTTCTCTGTCTTCTGTTAATATTTTTCCATCTTCTCCATGCAGTGGCCCTACAGTTTCCTTCTTCTTCCTCTTGCTGCGGACATATCCAAAAAAGCCCTTTTTATTGTTATTAACCTCTCTAGCACGCCTGAGTTCGTTCTGCGCTTTAGCTTTTCTGACTTTACCCCTACACATGCCTGCTATTTCTTTGAATTCCTTTTTTGTGATTTCCCCCTTTTTCCATTTCTTATACATGTTCCGTTTCAAACTTAGCTCGGTTAAAAGTTCCTTAGTCATCCATCCTGGTTTCTTGAGACACCTCCCGTTTTTCTTTCTCACTGTATCTCTCTTTTGAGAAACTCCCATCCGTCCTGAACTCCCTTATCTTTTAGTATTTCTGATCACAGGATCCCCCTCAATACTTCTCTAAGTTTACTGCAATCCGCTCTCCTAAAGTCTAGGATGCATGTCTGACTATGCCTGGCTTCTCCTTTCCACTGTATAACAAACTCCAGGAGAACATAGTCACTTCCACCAAATGATCCCACCACTTGCAACCCATTAACCAAGTCATCCTTGTTGGTTAGGATCAGATCCAAAATAGCTGACCCCCTTGTTGCCTCTTCCACCTTTTGGACAATGAAATTGTCTTTGAGTCAAGTGAGAAATTTGCTAGACCTTGAGGATTTTGCTGAGTTTGACTTCCAGCAAATATCAGGATAGGTGAAGTCCCCCATCACTACTACATCTCTCTTTTCTGAGTGTAGAATCTGTTCTAGAAAGGAGTCATCCAATTCCTCCATCTGACTTGGGGGTCTGTAGTAGACTCCCACCATAACATCCTTTTTGTTTCTCTCACCTTTAATTTTTATCCAGATGCTCTCCACCTGGCTGCCAGTATTGATGTCCTGGATCAGTAAGAAAGTTCCACGTACTGACAAAATCGTGAATGAGAAGCAGGAACAAAGAAGTAATTGAATTTTGTGTTCACAATTAGGATTGTAATGCTCATAGTCTGGTGGTGATGTGTGCCTTCAAGTTTTTTCCGACATATGGTGAGCTTAAGGTGGCCCTATCATGGGGTTTTCTTGGCAAGCTTTGTTCAGAGGAAGTTGGCCATTGCCTTACCCTGAGGCTTAGGGCATATGACCCAAAGTCACCCAGTGGGTTTCATGGTCAAGCATGGAATTTAACCCTGGTCTCCATATTCATAGTCCAATGCTCAAATCACTCTGGCAAGCTGGCTCATGGTGCTGCAATTAAAAACCCTCTATCTGTGATATCTCAGTTGTGACATTTCTTGCAATATCTGCAATAGTCACATAACCATCCCTGCAATGTTGTGTTGTGTTAAACAGCAGTGAAAAAACTTGGTGATACCACTTGAGATTTGGTAGTCCTGATAATATTATTAAGCAGACTTGTTTAATGGTGAAATGATATTATCAGAACTTATGGTGCTAAGTAAAATGTTTAGCTTTCAAATTCTAAAGGCTCTTGTTGCAAAGCCTCGATTTGCCCACAACAGTGAAAACAGTCCAGTATTGACACGAAGTCTATACTTTGTCACAAAGTATATTGATACTTTGACACAAAATCAATACTGTTCAGTATTGACACAAAGTAACACAAGTCAAGAAATGAGAAAAAGGCTAGAATTAGGAAGGATAAGTATGAAAAAATGAGACAAGATCTTAAAGTGCACAGATATAAAACTGAATACAAAATAGATTTAAAAGTTAGGGTCATCCAAGCCATTGTATTTCCCATCACCATGTACGGAAAATGAAGAAAGTTGATAGAAAATAAATAATAATAATAATAATAATAATAATAAATTTTATTTATACCCCGCCCTTCCATGAATATGATCAGGGCGGCTTACAAAATTTATAAAAACATTTCAATACAGAGTTAAAATTCAGTATAACAGTTAAAAAACAATTACTACAAAAAACGGGAACAGGAAGACAATAAAATACACATTAAAGGGCAGAAGAAAAAGAACAAAAGTTTACATTGGTCCGGAGTCAAAAGGGAAAAAAAAGGGGGGCAGGAAAATAAATAAACAATCTAAGGTGGGAAGGCCAGCCGAAATAGATATGTTTTCAGCTGTTTTTTAAAGACAGCTAATGAGGCGGCGGAGCAAAGCTCTGCAGGGAGCTTATTCCAATGTGAAGGGGCAGCAATAGTAAAAGCCCTCTGTGAGGTCCGTGTAAGGTTAGACCTAGGGACCTCCAACAGTTTAGTCCCGGAAGTTCTGAGTGTGCGAGGCGGATTATAGGGGGAGAGGCAGTCCTCCAAGTACCCTGGGCCCAAGCCATTTAGGGCTTTATAGGTCAAAACCAACACCTTGTACTGTTGGTCAATTCATTTGGGATGTGGTGCTGGAGATGAGTGCTCAGTGTACTGCTAATAACCAAAAAGATGAACAGATGGGTCCTAGAACAAATCAAGCTGGAAGCCAAGATGACTAAAATTGAGGCTGTCATACTTTGGACTCATCAGGAGAAGGCATGACTCAGTAGAAAAGACAATCATGCTAGGAAAAGTGGAGGGCAGAAGAAAGGGAGGAAGAATGAATAATGGATGGATAGGCTCAATGAAGGAAGCCACAGCCCTGAGTCTGCAGGACCTCAGCAAAGCAGTTGAGGTCTTGGCGATGTCTCATTCATAGGGCTGCCATGAGTCAAAGTCAGTTTGAGGGAACTTGACAACATCAAATTTATAAACTAAAAAAAAAAATTAAATTAAATGTATCGTTCAAGTGAAGTTAAGTACAGTACTTTTGAATCCCTTGTTTGCCCAAGGGGAAAATTCTCCCATTGAAATCAATGGAACAGTCAGTGAATTGTGCTTAACTTTGAGTCAATTATGTACTGAATGTTTTAGGGGCTTGCATTTTAAAAAAAAAAGATCTGAAATACATAAAGAAATCCCACTGCATGTTATATTTCTTAATGAAATTAGCTTAGTTACACATTAGTGTTCATATAACAACAGAGCTGTTTTTCTGAATTGTCAACACCTTGAGGAAATTTCCATCCAGTTATTCACTAAATAAAATGCATATTCACTCTTTCATTTGCAAGGATTAATTGTTTCACCTTTAATGTCACTTGGAAGGAATCTGTAAATGCTAAAAGAAATCCTTCAGCCTTTCTTTCAATCGGCTGAAGAACGAGCTGCATTATTTTTAATGCTTTATTTATGCCCCAGTTAGAATGGGCTTTCTGTACCTGCCACTGTAATTTATAGTAGTAGCTGAATAATAAAACATAGCTATAAAGTTTTGGAAGAAAATGTTCAAGGTCAATTGTCATCTTTCAGCCTCCTAGATACAATGACCCACAGCCCACTATTTGAACAGATGTTGAGTTGAAAGACTTCGAGCTCCAAAGCCAAGTTTGCTTGATGTAAAAATTATTGCAAAAGGGGCTCCAGAATTATAATATTTTTAGTGCAGCCATACAGTTTCAAAGTATTAATTACAATAGTAATAAACAGTCATAGGATCAGTCATACAGAACATCAAAATAATGTCATATAGGAGGAGCCAGATCAAAATGTCTTTTCAAAAGTTATTGCAAAAAACTTAGTAATATGACTTTCCATAATTCTAACCACTTAGTTTGGAACTTATATTGTTTTTGTTAGCTGCCCTCAAGTCAACTCCAACACATGTGGATGAGACATCTCCAAGAATCCCTCTCCTCCACTGCCTTGCCCAGATCCTGCAAGTTCTTGCCCATAACCCCCCTGATCAAGTCTATCCATCTGGTCTGTGGTCTTTCTCTCTTCTACCCTCAACCTTTCCTAGCATTATTGTTTTTTCTAAGTGATCTGTGCCTTCTCATTATGTTGCGAAAGTGCAATAGTTTCAACTTGATCATTTTTGCTTCCAAGGAGTGCTCTGGTCTGCTCTGTTCAAGAACCCATTTATTTGTCTTCTTGGCTGTCCATGGTAGCCTAAATATTCTTCTCCAGCACCACATTTCAAATGAGTTGATTTTCTTTCTGTCTGCTTCCTTCACTATTCAGCTCTCACATCCATATGTGGTAACTGGGAATACAATGGCCTGGACAATTCTGACTTTAGTGCTTAGTTGTATGCCTTTGCTCTTCAGTATCTTTTCCAGTTATTTCATAGCTGCCCTTCCCATTCCTAATCTTCTTCTTATTTCTTGACTGCTGTCTCCGTTTTGTTCAATGTTTGATCCTAGATATAGGAATTCTTTAACTATTTCAATGTCCTCGTTGTCTAGATTGAATTTGTGTATTTCTTCTGTGGTCATTATTTTTGTTTTCTTTATGTTCAGCATCAGGCCTGCCTTTGCTCTTTCATCTTTGACCTTCCTTAGTAACTGTTATAATTCCTTAATATCTTCTGCTAATATGGTGTCATCTCCATATCTTAGGCTGTTCATGTTCATTTCTCCTATCTCCTCCTTTTTCTGATTAATTCTGCTTTTCTTGTGTTTTCAGCATATAAGATTACAAGTAGGAAGACTGGATGCAGCCTTGCCCCTTTTCCTATTGGAAACCACTCTGTTTCTCCAAATTCTGTTCTGACAGTGGCCTCTTGTCCTTGGTACAGATTCCTCATCAGGACTATCAGATGTAGTGGCACCCCCATGTTTTTGAATGTATTCCATAGCTTTCCGTGATCTATACAATCAAATGCTTTGCTGTAATCTGTGAAACACATGTTGGTTTTTGTTTTTAATTCTTTGGTGCGCTCCATTAGCCATTGTATGTTTGCAATGTGGTCCTACTGCCTCTTCCTTTTATGAATCCTGCTTGCATCTTTGGGATTCCTCTCTCTCCATGTATGGTTGGAGTCTATGCAGCAGAATTTTGAGCATTATTTTGCTTTCATGTGAGATTAGTGCTATTGTCCTATAGTTGCCACAGTCTTTTGTATCTCCTTTTTTGTGGATTGATATTTGTATTGAGCAATTCCAGTCTGTTCGCCACCTCTTTGTTTTCCATATTTGTTGGCATATTTTAGTTAGCACTAAGTTGCATCTGTCTGTGTGCATTGTAGCAGTTCAATTGTGATATCATCAGCTACTTTTCCCATTGCCTTTATTGCAGATTCCACTTCACTTTTTAGAATTTGGGGTTCATCTTCATATGGCTTCTATATTTACTCTATAAGTAATTATACAGTCGCCTCCTCCTAACTCGCGGATCTCAGATCCACACCCTTGATTACCTGCAGAAGGGCAACCTCTGCTGTCTCCAGTCATGTGCATGCCTGGCACACACCCCTTTCGAGCCTATGAGGCTTGAATATGCACAAGCCTCTGTCTGAGGGGAGGGGTCCGGCACAGATCACCCATGAAAATGGAGGACCAACTGTAGTTGGACTTTATTCAGTGTTGGAAGTTTGCTACTGCAACAGTGTGGTCAAGCACAAGTGGGGAAACAATCTCCCTTTGCCACCAACAGGCCCCTGAGAACACCAAAACCTGCCCCAGGGTGCAGGATGGGGAAATCATCCTGATGTTGTCTAGATGTGGCTCTTATGACTTCAGGAGGGGAAAAGAAGGAGATTTTATAACAAGCACCGCTGTCATGTTGGATTTAGCATTTTGTATGAATCAATTTATCAAATAACATTCAGGTACATCTTTTAAAACAGCTAGCTATTTTAAGATTGTAATTGCTATGCTTTATGAACAAATTTTATTTTTAAGACTGTGGCTTTTTACTTGCAGTTATTGCATGCAATTAATATCTGTAACATATTACTGTATGCTTTCAAGTCATTTTTGATCTATGGCAACCCTAAGGTGAATCTATCTGGGATGTTCTTGGAAAGATTTGTTCAGAGTGACTTTGCCTTTGCCCTCATTGGAGGCTGAGAGAATGAGTTGCACAAGGTCATCCAGTGGGTTCCCATAGCTGAGTAGTGATCCCAATCCTGGTCACCCAAAATCATAGTCCAACACTCAACCATTACACCATGCTGGCTCTCTGTGTAACATATGCATATGATTATTCTCATCAAATGCACCATACATCAAACAAAATGAGGAGGACAGAACATACATCTGTGTTAGCAGTGCACAAATACCTACCTTGCTTGGACTAGTGTGTATGTGTGAACATACATGCATATGTATAGTCGCCCCTCCTTTTTCGTGAAGGATCCATTCCAGAACCCCGGGTGAAAATGGGAAAAAAAAACCACGCATATTTAAGCCCTATTTGCTTGAATGGAGGCACATTCCTGTGGGAGTGTGCAGGCACGCGCCCCATTTTAACTCCTTCCATTTGCCCCCTGTGGGTAATCAAATCAAAAATGGAGGGAGTGTTAAGGAAAAAGCAACATGGGATATACAGTGAATGAAATAAAACATGTATGTGAGAGTCAGGGTGACTCAGCAGAAGCAATCAGGAGCCACACAGGTGTAAAAGGTAATGGAATTAACAAGTCCTAAATGCCAAGGACAGAAATGCAAAGTGGATAATTGAACACACCTGAGAATTGTTAAGTGGTCAAGGAGAAATGATGAAATCATTAATTATGGGATGAACCAAGAGAACCAATGAGAGTGGTTATACACGCCCACTGGGTGGAAACAGACAACAGTGGGTGGTATCTTGCAATGACTATAATAATGACTATGAATCCCAATGTATTGTGTGGGTAGTAGTAGTATTGTTGTGTTGGATAGTTTTGGAGCTGTATATAGTAGAATAAAGTAGATCTTTTATATAAGACTACTGAGTTGTCTGGTGTCTTGGGTGAAGCTACAAGAGCCAGCTGGATCCTGAAGAAGTGTGAAGACTTCTGTGGAAGCAAGAGTGAGAAGACTTGGAGAGTTTGTCAGGGTCTTCAGCCTATTCTCTGTAACTCTGCTGCTTTAGAGCAAGATTATAACACTGGCCAAAACTGGTCAGCGCGGTGCATAACAAGGTGGTGAGTTCAAGCCAGAGGTGAAGAGCTACAACTCCCATCATCCCTGACAGGGAGGACTGTACAAGCATTCTCAACTTCTGCAAGACTGTATTTCAGTATCAAGCTAAGGGTTCTTTAAAAAAAAACTTTCACTGTTTGAGGTCTATGTGCTCCTCTTTTGCTCTTTCCAAAATGTGCTTTTCATGAAGCACTACATCAGATTATATGACATATGCTATTATGTACACTACATATTAATTCAGGTTCTATGACATATTTTATTGCACACACCAAACAAGAGAAAATCTGCCTCCCCAGTCAAACCTAAATTATATCTAAATGAGCATGAGCTGCCGGTCTATATACAAGAAATCTGGCCTGAATTTTTTCAGGTGTTTAATTAAGGCTGAAAAAGAAACTGTTATATAATTTTGCCTAAAAAATCATCTTTCTATCTCTTCTCTATATGTATTTGATAAAGACTGGAACTGAGATAAGAACTGGGTTTACAGGTATGAAGACAAACTGAATATTATTAGGAGCCCTGGTGGCACAGTGGTTAAATGCCTGTACTGCAGCCATTCACTCAAAACCACAAGGTTGCGAGTTCAAGACCAGCAAAAGGGCCCAAGCTCGACTCAGGCTTGCATCCTTCCGAGGTCACTAAAATGAGTACCCAGACTGTTGGGGGCAAATTAGCTTACTTGCTAATTAGCTTACTTGCTGTTCACCGCTATGATCTTTGGAATAGCGGTATATAAATAAAACAAATTATTAAATTATTATACTAGCTTCAAAAGTTCTACCTGCTGAAGAAACTACAGTACATACTCAAATCTGTTCCAGCATCCCACAGCTTTAGCCAACTATGCCACATTTCCAAATTATTCTTCATGATAATGTGTGTTTCCAGAAAAGACTTTTCTCCCTACCAACCAATATTTTTTTTTATTTGGGGAAGATGGAGAACAGTGACAGCTTCTATCTGTATCCCTTCTCTGTTTCCCCCATATAACTTGATACATACAGGGGTACAAGGCAGGGGTATAAATCAAAATGATGAAGATGAAGATGATGAACAAGTCCACCATGTCTTTAAACTAGTAACACTAGGAGTCCTCCATCTGGAAGCACCAATTAAGGCCAAAATGCAGAATTTAAAGGAGGAGAAGAGAGAAGCTTTGAAAACCTCCCTAGAAATGGGAACAGTGGTGCATTGGCTTAATTGCACTGTAGGAATATATTTAATATTTAACTTGTGACAAATAATCCCATGATTTCACTGGAATTACCCATGTGGCTAAAGTTAAATAAGTTTTATGCTGAAGTCACATTTCTGAAGTACTTTCAAGTATTTAATATACAAAAATGTATGAAGATACAGACTGGACATTGTTCATCTAATTTAATTAGATTACTGAATGTCTTAGATACAAAGTGTCCCCAATCAGTGAACTGGCCAAAAAACCAAATCACTACATCCTTCTGTTCACATATAGATGTGATTCCAAATCATCCATCCTCAATGAAGTCTCCTTCACTGCACCAGCACCATTCTGGAGAGTCTCCCCAAACCTGGCTTTTCCAGAAGGAGGCATACTGAATCCAATTCTTACTCCCTGATTTTCCAGAATAGCTTAGTGCAGCTGTAACATAACTCATAACTCACTTCAAATGCTACCTAAGGTGGAAAGAATTTCAGGCAAATGCATTTATCCTGCCTCATTCATAAAACACAGGCAGAGCAGATATGCTGTCATGTAAATAACAGGGTCCTAAAGCAGAGTGAAGAAAGCATTCCTCTACAATCAAGAGGAAATGAAGGGAAGTACACTTGTCCCTCCATATTCGCTAGGGTTAGGGGCACAGGACCCCTATGAATATGGAAAAAAAAACATGAAAAACAAAAACACCATGTTTTTACCTGAGAGGACACCTCTCTAGGAATCTCTAGGTCCTCCAGTGCAACTCTGTGGTCGACGTCTGACAGACATTGACTACAGAACTGCATTGGAAGAGCTAAAAATGCCTAGTAGAGTATTCTCTCTAGGGATCTCTAGGTCTTTCAGTACAACTTTTAGTTAAAGTTGACCATAGAGTTGCACTGGAGGACCTAGATATTTATAGAGAGAACATATTAATCAAATCCGTGAATAAGCAAATCCGCAAATATCAAAGCCACAAATATGGAGGGATGAGTATACATTTGAGATGTCTCCAAATGAAAGCTATTTTATTGGACAACTTCCCCCACATAGCAGTAAAAGACACATAGGGGCTCGACAGATGGCTCCGTGCCGCCCGTCTTTGTCCCGAGTTGGTGCTGCAGTAGCCGCATGCTGCAGCACCAATGCGCTGCCAAAAAGAAGCTGCCTAGAGCAGCTTCTTTTTTAAAGCACTGCAAACAGGAAAGAGCACTGCCATGATGCCACTTCTTGCCTGTGACATCTGGACACTGTGCGGCACTTGCGTCATCATGGTGCCTCCTATGTGGATGGGAGGCCACCATGATGGCGCTGGCGCCATGCACTAGGGTTCAGGAGTATGTGGTTGCTGCATGCTCCCCAACGATGGACTTATTCCACTGAACTATACCTACCAGTATCCTACTAATATCCAGGCACCCCCTTCTGTTGTCATATTTGGAATTAGGATATGTCACATCATAAGAGAAAAAGCATATGGTAAAAAGCCAGAAAAAATACAGGAACTGTCCAATATTTCATCACTATTTCAAGGAACTAAGGACAGCAAATAGTAATTCACTGTTTACTCAGAACAAAGCATTTGAGCCAAAGTTCAATTGACAATAATTGCCCTTGGACCCTTTGTTTTTATAGCCAATATTTAGTTATTATACCTAAAGTAGTACATTAAACCTTGAAGTGCAACCCTGAATTAAAGCCAGAGGACTAAGCCATCTCCACAATATCCTTTGTGAATATTTTATTTACATAATGTAGTGCAATTAAATCAAGGGGAACTTTCACACTACACACTTATAGCATTATGATTCCACATTAACTGCTATGATTCCATTCTACCACTATGGAAACCCAGGATTTACAACTGAATCCGTCCTTTGAGGAAAATCAGAAAAAGGGATTATGAAGTGGATTATAGAAGCCATGCAATTTATTAAACCAGTAAAAAACACCCAGTGAAAAACCTGTGGGCTCAACTGTAGGTGGAAAGATGTTATTCTAAGCAAGAGGTCTATTCACTGGAAGATGATAAGGGAGAGATCTGATATATGTATTTCTGAGATGATAAGCCTTCTTCCTGCTTAGTTGCTACATCAACCAGAAAGCCTCTCCAATTCTAGTTTTTAAGTGTGTTTGTGCATATATAAAAAAAGGGGGGGGGGCAGAATCCCACATTGCTATATTGAATTAGTCTAAGGGCACAGGTGCTTTGCAGAGCATCCATCCATACAATTATCTTTTTCCTTGCACACCCTGCCCTTATTCAGCATCAATTTCACCTTCCCTTTCTTCTTTGAACTCTATTTAACACAAGGATGTAAGAGCAATGTTCAGTCAGACCAAATGCCTACTCTTGTCTAGAACTGTTCCCAGCATGGCCAAATGCCATGGCCAAAACAGATGACTCTATACTCATCCCTCCACATTCATGGGGCCAAGGACCCTTGTGAAAGTGGAAAAACTGCAAATATGTGTGTCCCCCCCCCCAGGAATAACTTAGTGTCATCTCCCACTAAGAGCACCATCCATAACTCTCTTTGCAACCTTAGAACCCATATCCTCCCCTACATTTCCAAAGTGTTTCCACTTTCAAACTGATGTTAACAATCATGACTACAAAAAACTCACCTTCTCTCCTCCTCTGCATCTTTCCCCTCCTTCCTGGCCTGACATAAGCAACATCGTATCTCCCCACTTTGACAAACTTTGCATTCTCCTCATTTCCAAAGTCTTTCCACTCTGAATCCCATGTTTGCAGCCATCACCACAAAGGGAAGGTAAGATGTTGCTTTTATATGGACAGGAGAGAAGGAGGAAGAGTGGAGAAAAACTGGATCCTCCCGGGGGTGGCTTCAAACACTGGATTCAAAGAGAAGGTCTTTGGAAATGAGGAGGATACAAAGTTTGGCAAAGCAGGGGAACGTATGGTGTTAGTTCTGGCTGGCTGGGAGTAAGGATGAGGAGGAGAGGGTGAAGAGGTTGACCTTGTTAAGCAGCAGCTACAAAGTCACAAGTAGTCAAAACCGCAAATCTGAAATTTGTGAATGTGGAGGGTTGACTGTACACTGTGGCCGCATTTTACGTGGGTGCGTCATACACAGCTTTCAACATACGCTGAAAGCCGCGCTGAAAGAGCCCATCTCGCATCCCAGAAGAATTAACAGGGCGCGCACCCATGATGTGAGTCCCAGTACTTCCCATGGGGCTCCAGCATACGCTGATTTCCCCTTACGCGGACGGATCCGGGACAGATCCTCACGTAAGGGGAGGGCCCCCTGTACAAACCCCCATGAGCATAAGGGCATAGCCTCATGTTACCATGGATGTTCCTAAGGAAAGTGGATCTGATCACTGTACCTCCCAATTAAACTCAGTAAAATGTAACAGCTGGTCTATTTCTAAGTGTCTGGTTTAGAGAACACACAACAGTGATCTTTTACCAACTGCACAAGCTTCCAGTTTGCTTCTGAGCTTAATTCAAGGTATTGATTTTGGCCTACAAACCCTTAAACAACTTGGGCCCAGCATAGCTGAAAGATTACCACTTCCCATTTAAACCTGCCTAAAGTTTTAGGCCCTGTCGTGTGTCTCACCACCACAAGAGACTAGGTTGTTAGCAGGACTTTTTCTTTCATGATATTCTGACTATGGAACTCTCTCTCAAGGGAACTCAGGCTGACTCCATCACCCCTTAGTTTCCAGTAGGAAGATAAGACTCGAATATGTTATGTATCCTATGACTCTCAAAACCACACTGCTCTGATTATTTTAACTGTATGTGATATTTTTAAAAACCTACTTTTGAAGAAGATGTTTTAATCTGTTCTTAAATCTTTTTATCTAAAAGATAAAATACATCTGCTAAAAAATATTTAAAAACCGATTAAAGCTCCTTTATCTAGTATACATCTGCTCACAGGACTGAGTGTGGTGCAATGTTTAGAGTGCTGAACAAGATAGCCTCAACAGACCAGCGATAAATGCTGGCTTGAGGACAGAGTGTGGGTATGGTGTCCATACGATGCACACCTCGATGCTGCCCTGACACTGTCATCATACCGTGCGCCCAACCATACTTTTTGTGGCTCCTTTTTGCACCTTGGAAAGGTAGGGGCCATGGTGTGTAGTTGCCATGGCCCCAATCCAGTGAAGAAAGAGGCAGCTGTAGGCCACCCCTTAGGGGCTGTATTTCAGCCCCTAAGACATTGGGAGTTCAGGGCACAAAGCCCCACTCAGCCATGGAAACCCACTGAGTGGCCTTGGGCAAGTCATAGCCTCAGAGGAAGGCAAAGGCAAACTCTCTCTGAACAAATCTTGCCAAGAAAATCCTGTGATACGACCACCTTAGAGTCGCCATAAATTGGAAATGACTTGAAGGCATACAACAAGAACATTTAGTCTGGGGCCCTGGCAAGCTGAGAGACAATAAATGAATGAATGAATGAATGAATGAATACCTTATATACTGGAAATAATGACCATCCATGATGGCCTCATCTTCCATGAATGTTTCTATTCCCCTTGAAAGCATCCAAGTTGATGGTTGCAAATATATCCTGTGTTACAGTTTGACAATGCACTGTGAGAAGGACTATCAGGTATAGACACAATATCCCAAGCAATACATAAATGACAGCTGAAACTTAACATAGCATAACTCGCAGAACATTTTAGAAACAGTGCATTCAGTCTTTCATACTTTTGAAAAACGTTTTCCCTAGTTTTCCCTAGTTCATTAATGAAAAAGCTATTCATAATATAGGAGCCCTGGTGATGCAGTGGTCAAATGCCTGAACTGCAGCCACTCACTCATAAACCACAAGGTTGTGAGTTCAGTACCAGGGGCTCCAGGGTTGACTCAGACTTGCATCCTTCCAAGGTCACGAAAATGAGTACCCAGCTTGTTGATGGTAATTAATTTACACATTGTAAACTGTTTAGGGAGTGCTTAAGTGCACTGATAAGTGGTATAGAAATGTATTTACTATTGCTATCTTTGGGAAACCATAAATGCATCATCTATCAACATCCACACTGAAAGTTAATGGAGGGCTCTTCTATATCAGCATAACAAGGACTCAACAGAGAAAAGTCAATTAGATAAATCCCCACATGTCCAAAGAACATTTGACACAGACCACTTGACTAAGTGTTGCACTAAATTCTGCCAACCACAGAACTTTTTTTCAAACTCTTTTAGGAGGGAGGCACTATGTCCTTCATACCAAATTTAATGCTAGCCTAGCATGGGGAGAACTACAGCCATTTTGTTGACAGAACATTATCATAAGGTTTGATTCCATGAAACAAAATCAAGGGAGCTTTGATCTCTGCTAAATTACCCTACACAATCATCCAGATCCAAAAAACTGCAAGCACAGTTGTAGGCTGCACATCTGTCACTCCATTCCTAGACTTTCCCTCCCAGCTATGACCACCCCTGCCTCAAACAAGGCCAGACTGGTGAGAAGGGCCAGGGTGTGGGCATCATTTTCTGATGTCTGCTCAATCATCAAATGTCTCAAGTGCCAGGAGAAAAGTATACATAAAGAGTGCTGCCCTTTAACCAGCTGGCTATTGAACTCTTGCTCCACTGGTGAATCTGCATGGGAAAGCTCATTTTCCAGTACAGATTTCTGTCCCTGGCTGAGGGTCATTGTGTCATAGGTTGAGAGGGAATACAAATAATCTGTCTCCGCTTTATATGCTTTACACATGCCATAACCCTCTGCATATATAACTATATTATCCTGGATTTCTGCTCTCTGTGAAAGCTGCTACAAATGGTTAGAACAACCTTTTAATCAAACATTAACTCCACAGTCTTTGTATGAACAAGTGCATTGTTGCTTTCCCAAGGTCACTTAAATCAATCAATACACTTGGATGTAACAAAAGTGGTTTTTAGGCATCCTGTGCTCAAATGTAAATTCTAATAATAAGTATGTGTATCAGTAGGTATCTTGCAATTTCATTCAAACTGATGGATACTAATAGCATCCCTTAATTGAAATTAAAATAGTAACCATTACAGTGGAAGGGTTTTTTTTTTTTAAAAAAAAAAAGGAAAGGAAAGGAACATTAAAAAAATAAAATGAATATGGTACTACACTGAAGAGAACAAAATTTTGGCAAGCTGCAATGAGCTTTAGTCTACCAATGACATACTAGCAAAGGTGTCACTATTTCATTCATCCATGTGGACAAGTTTAGATTTTATAGGATTTCAGAATTACCGATAAGGGATACTCAACCTGTACTATACTGTACCAAGGGACCAGCCCACTAGGTAGTCATTTAGCTCAATAATAATATTTCTTTTTTGAGGAACTCTCTATAATTTTCACACAATTGCAAAATTAATACAAAAATTAAATGACCATTTTGAAAATGCTGCTGAACCCAATATTCAAAGGCCCTCATATTATTGTTGATGAAATAATACTTGATCTGATTCTACATCCATATATATCACTGAGTGCTCTAGGTGTATTGTGGAAGCCATACTTCTCTGCATTTTCTATATGAAACTAATCTTCTGTCCCTATAATCTTTTATTGCTATATTGTTCAGTTTTTCCCTTACTGTTGCCTGACTTGATGCATAATTCAAAAATGGATTGCCTTTAGTTGATAAAATACAGATCTTAACTTATTTTGAATTGTACTTGCTTGCCAAAGGGCAGCTTTTATTAATTTATACATTTGGCTGTGTATTTGTCTTATACTTCTCCAAAAACAAAAAATCCTAACACAAAGAGTAGCACAAGCAGATTAATGTATCCTCGCCAATATCCTAAGTGCATTTTTCTCTGAAATAAAATCTGCTAATTCCAATGATTAGTTTGGAAGTGTGTCTCTTCCATTCCTGAGTCAAAGCCAAGCAGATAACTCTGTTTTTACTCACCTCCACCATAGGTAGCAGCCAACATAATTGAAGACACCCATGCAATGTCACTGTACGATGTGTCAAAGAAATCCTGGATTTCTTTGAAGAAGATTGCTATGCTTTTAGGGAAAGCATAAGAAAATCCAATAGATACGAATGCTCCAATCAGTACCGCCCATCCCCATCCTCCATCTGGAGGGGTATGGGCCAGGCCTCTTTCTGCTGGAGGTGGCATGTCAGTGCTAAGTTAAGCCCCTGTGAGTACTTCTCTGGAAACCCTGGAAAACAAAGTACACACTCACAATCAGCTTGTAACACATTCCTATTCACTGTATCGTATTCCTGGACACAATTCAAAGTGCTAGTTCTAAAATGGGTCTGAAATCTGGATGTCTGACAAACAGCTTGTTTTATTGTAATCCTGCACAAGAATTAGGGTTTTAGGAAGCCACGCTTGGTGTGATACCTGGGAGTCCATCCATTGATCAGGGCCTTCTCCCCAGCTAACAAAGGGTTAACTGTGGGAGAGAGGGGGGTATTGTGACTTTATGATGCCACTGCAGATGTGAGGGCAACTGTGCATCTGTTGGGCAACAGATGGGCTTTGGGGGAGTACCTTCTATATGGCTGCTGAGAGAGAGGCCAGAGAGGCCTGAGAGCAGAAGAAGGCCCGAGGGAGAGCAAAGCCTCAGCATATGGGCCTGTCTCTTATAAGTTTATCTCATGGCACTTGCAGGAATGGGAATGGAATGGAATGACACGGAACAGGGACTGAATGGGTGTTACCCCATGGGAGAATGCCACCGATGCTGCTGGGTGTGCCTAAGCCATTCCCCATCCATTTCAGGATGGGGAATGGCTTGGGGACTCCCGGCGACATCAGTAGTGTTTCTCCCACAGAGGTAACATCTTTTCTCCCCTTCTCCATTCTGTCTCCCATGCTTTTCAACATTTACATGAAACCGCTGGGAGAGATCATCCGGAGACATGGGGCGCGGGTTACCAGTACGCTGATGACACCCAAATAGTCTTCTCTATGTCTCCGACTGATGCAGTGACTGTCTGGAGTCTAATGGGCTGGTGAGGAAAACCGACTCAGTCTGAATCCAGAGAAAACAGAGGTACTCGTGATAGGTTCCCCCGGCCCGGGGATGGCAGTGGTTCCACCTCCTGAACGGGATCACGCTTCCTGTGAAGGACTCAGTACGCAGTTTGGGGGTGCTCCTTGATTCGTCGCTCCACCTTACATCTCCGGTGGATGCGACGGTCAGGAGCACCTGTTATCAGCTTCGGCTGATTTCCAGCTGCGTCCCTACCTGGACCGGAGGGACCTTGAAACGGTAGTACTGCTCTGGTAACCTCTCGTTTGGACTTCTGCAAGCGCTCTACATGGGGCAACCCTTGTAATACCCAGAAGCTACAATTGTGCAGAATATGGCAGCCAGGTTGGTTACTGGCATACCCAGAGCCAGCCACATAACACCAGTGCTGAAAGATTTGCACTGGCTGCCTATTCGCTTCGGGCCAATACAAGGTGTTGGTTATGACCTAAAGCCCTAAATGGCTTGGGCCCAGGATACCTTGAGGACCGCCTCTCCCCATACAATCTGCCCCGCACTCTCAGAAACATCTGGGCAGCACCATTGAGGGTCCCAGGAGCCAGACTAGCCTCCACATCAGGAGGACTTTTACCAATTGGCCCCGAACCTCTGGAATTCTCTGCCCATTGAGCTCCGCTTGGCCACCTCCCTGGCCCAATTCAAAAAGGGGCTGAAGACCTTCTTGTTTAAATCAGCATTCCCTGATACAGGCCCCACTTAGCCTCCCCCCCCCCCCGTCAGCACGTGGCAAGCTGGCTAGAACGTTTTAATGTATTTGTTTTTAATATATTGTATATGTATGTATTTTTAATGTTGTACACCGCCTGGTTATTTAGAAGGGCGGTATATAAATAAAATTGTTATTATTTTTTTTATTCCCTTTCTTGTAAGTGCCGTGCAATAAACGTATTAGTCAGGGAGGTAGGTTTGGGTATGTTTAGCTGACTGAATTTATCATTTTGTAATTGATCCTTAAATTTGTGCCTGAAGGACCAGTTGTCCTCCCTGTTTTGCTCTTTAATGTTCGTTACTTCATAATAAACCTTTTCCTTCTTACTCTGCCTCTTTATTCATTCCTTTTCACAGCCTTAGTCGCTAGTGTCTATTCTGGTTGCCGGTTACCAGGAGAAGGCCCAGCAATGTCTGAATTCATTGCTGAAGTGTAACAGGTTAATTATTGGTGGTGGCACCAGTTGTTTGGGAGATTAAAGTGGTCTCAAGAGGTCCCATCCAGCTCAGCAGGAGTGGACTGGGACCATAGAGAACCTTTCCATGTTGGCATTGGGTTCCTCTGCTTTTGTCTTACTCCTGGGAGGGAATTTAATACAGGTGGAGGAAGCAAAGAAACATCACACTTTAACTGCCATGGCTCAGTACATGGAATTCTGGTATTTATAGTTTATTGTGGCACCAGAACTCTCTAACAGAGAAGGCTAAATATCTCACAAATACAAATCTTAGATTCCATTGCATTGAGTCATGGCAGTTAAAGTGGTGCCAATGGGTTATTTCTGCAGTGCAGATGCAGCCTGAGTGACCTGAGTTAGTCACTTTCTCATCCTGACCTAACCCACAGAGTGATATGAGGATAAAATGAGGTGAAAAGCCACCTTGGGCTATTGGATGAACGCAGAGATAAATGTAACTATTGCTGAGAATATGTACTTCGGCATATCATGAGACTCATAGAAAATATGATATATTGATAATATTAATATTGTTATATTGATAATTTTGGTAAAGTGGGAAGCAGTAGGGAAAAAGAAAGCCTTCATTACAGGTGGATAGATTCATTCAAGGAAGCCATGGCCCTGAGTTTGCAGGACCTAAGCAGGGCTATAGATTATGAGGTCTCATTCATAGGGTTACCATGAGTCAAGGCCAACCTGATGACAATTAACAACAACAACAAATAAATAATGTTTAATTAATTTCTATCCCGCTTTTCTCCCCGAAGGACCCAAGGCAGCTCTTATACTGTTTCAACAATATAGTGGTAACATTGTGTGTTTCATATTGTCACCAACATCATCAAGAAGAATAGAATCACAGAATCCTAGAGTTGGAAGATACTTCAAAAGCCATTCAATCCAACCCCTTGCAATGCAGGAACTCACACATCAAAACCCCCAACAGATGGCCATTCAGCCTCTGTGATGAAAACTCCCAAAGAAGGAGACTCCATCACACTCTGAGGGAGCGTGTTCCACTGTCACACAGTTTTTGCTGCCAGGAAGTTCCTAATATTTAGGGGGAAGCTTTCCTGTAGTTTGAATCCACTGCCTGAGTCCTATTCTCTGAGGCAGCAGAAAGCAAGCTTGCTCCATCCTCAATATGACGCCCTTCAATATTTTAATAGGGCTATCCTATCACCTCTTAACCTTATCTCCTCCAGACTAAATACCCAGCGTCTTAAGCCACTTGTAATTGAACATGTTTTCGCCCTTTCATCATTTGGTCACCCTCTCTAGAACTGCTTCAACTTATTTTTTCATTTCTTCTCTTTAAGAGGAGCGTCCTTGTCAGTGGCTGAGAGCACAATTCTAGACCTGTTTCACTTAATAATAGTAGGAAATTATTCATTTAATATTAAACTGTTAATATAAAGTACTACTAATAAAAATTACTGTTGTTGTGCATGTTTTTAAAGTAAAAGCTCACTCTTGAAACTCCAGATAGTAGGAAGGATAATTTTAAAACCCCTGATAGAATCAAAAACACATTCTCTTAAACTAACAGCAAAACTCTGTTTGATCCCAATGTATTCGGATCACATTTTTGTACCTCCTATAATGCTGTTAAAACCAGTTCTGGCTCTCTAGGCAACAGCTCTTGAGCAAAGGTGATGGACTAAAAATTTAAATCAGGATAGGAATCTAATACAATCAGTTCAGTTTTTCCCAAGAGCTGCTTCCCAAGCTGTACTTTAAAAAAAAAGGTTGTCATAAAGATTCATGCAAATCACCTAAGGAAGGCTACTGTGTTCATCGTTTCCTGTAAATACACATGTACAACCAAAAGCTTAAGAAATGTTTTGTATCACACTAAAGAGACCTATGTTTTCTGCCACGTATTACATTCTTCCACCTCCTCTCCTCCCTCCTCCCACTGAATTAACTGAGTAAAAAACTACTTTTGCATTTCAGTTTGTAGCAATGGAAGTAAGCTGAGGTCAAAGAGGTAAGTGGGGGGAGGAGACACAAAACTGGGGCATTTTAAAACTGCTGAAAAATTGTGGTGACAAGGATTAATTGGGACATTTGGAGGTTATGCTGTCATATCGTAGGCATGCATACCATTACATTAGTAAAAGGGACATGCCTCAAAATTGCTTAAAAGATGCATCTTTATTTGCTATAAAAGCACAATGCCTTTCAGCCTAAGGCCTTTCAGTACCACTTCAAAACAGAGCTGAAGAAGTTTCTGTGTCAGGAAATCCAAGACCACTTACAGTGGGCCCTTGGTATCCGCTGCAGTTTGGTTCCAGTCCCCCATGGATACCAAAATCTGTGGATGCTCAAGTGATTTTATATACATTTGAAAATTAAATTGTTGTTGTTGTTTCTGTGTGCCTTCAATCATTTCAGACTTATGGAAACCCTAAGGCAACGCTAACATGGGGTTTTCTTCACAACTTTTTCGAGGGGATTTGCCATGCCATCCTCTAAGGGTGAGAGAGTGTGGACTTGTCCAAGGTCACCCAGTGGGTTTACATAGCGAGCAGGGATTCAAACTCTGGTCTCCAGTGTTGTAGTCCAACACTCAAGCCACTATATCAGGTTGCTATTTCCTAAAATGGTATAAAAGATAAAAGATGTTGCTATAGAAACAGCAAAATCAGTTGCTTTTATAATTATAACACTTTGGAATATTTTCAAGCTGTGGATAGTTGACTATGTGGAAAAACAAATCTGTGGATATGGGGGAGGCAAAGTGTAGTGGCAAAATGAACACCATTTATGTCCTATTTGCCTTCCATAAAAGCACAAGATGGTGTATGTGCAGGAGATAGTGGAAAGTTTCATCTTGGCATTACTACCAAACTTACTACTTACTCCAGCAATGCAGCTGCATCATCTTGTCCTCAAAACTGTGAAACTATGCTGGAGAAAGGCTGTTACAGTTGGAAAAGAAGCTATCTCTAATCCAAATACATCTGTGCAATCTGCCAGCTACATTTCAGATGCTCATTAAGCAATGCTTACACTACACATAGTATCAAACTATAGCTTGGGGAAGAACATGTTGCACACAAACAACCACACTTTTACACATCTGAAAAACTGTGTCCCGACTCAGTTCAATTTATATTTTCATTGCTGTTCTGTCCCAAGGGTAGGGTGCTGGACAGCAAATGCAAAATTAATACTCCTGAAAGAGAAAGTTGTTGTTGTGTGTCTTCAAGTTGTTCTGATTTATGGTGACCCTAAGGTAAACCTATCACATGGTTTCTTGGCAAATTTCTTCATGGGGGTGAGTGTCATTGTCATCCTCTGAGGCTGAGAGATGTGACTTGCCCAAGGTCACCCAGTGGGTTTCCATGGCTGAGCCA
This sequence comes from Sceloporus undulatus, assembly GCF_019175285.1. Taxonomy (NCBI): domain Eukaryota; kingdom Metazoa; phylum Chordata; class Lepidosauria; order Squamata; family Phrynosomatidae; genus Sceloporus; species Sceloporus undulatus. The sequence continues at coordinate 32,886,654 of NC_056523.1, read as the reverse complement.
GGATTCACAACCTTGGTCTCCAGCTGCTCCCAGTCCAGTGCTCAAACCACAACACCATGCTGGCCACAAAGTGCCTGCCCTAAAAACACTGAGATCAGCACTTAAGATAACACTCAGTCATTCATCAGTGTGAGTCTTGTTTAGTAGGTACTAAACAATTGGACTTAGCCTCATGTTGTGAGACATGCTGTATAGCGCATGAGACAATCAGATTAGTGCCAAAGGGAGCTCAGACGCACATAGTACTGAGTCACAAAAGGCCAGCAAAACTGAAGGTATGACTTAATTCAGGTGACAGAAGGGGTGGATTTAAGCAGGAAGGGTTAAATCATAAGTTTATCACACTGGGGCTAATTTCGGCATTAAAGGAGATGAAAGCACATTTAAAGCATCCTGCAAAAAAGCGACAACGGCGGTAATTGCATAACGGATTATCACACACAATTTCACAATAAAATGATATGGAAATGCATTGTTGCTGAAATCCCAAGTAAAAAGATGTGTGTTAATGCTTCTTTGCAATCACTTTAATGGCAGGTTTTGTGTGATGCCATGTGACATTGTTGTGCGTAATTACACAATTTTGATGCACTGCTGAATTCCATAGGTTTGTGTGTGAAAATCCCCTCTTGAGAAACCTGCCAAGCAAACCTTGACTTAGCATCACTATAAGTAAAAAAAATGACTTGGAGGAAACAACAACAAGAATGCCAAACAATGGGTACGTATGGGCCATGGGTGTTGGGGTGGAAATGAAATTTACCGATGTTTGGGATTTGTTGTGCTATTGTTGCCGTGCTTTTCAAGGGGTTTCTTGGCAAGTTTCTTCAGAGGGGCTTTGCCATGACCCTCCTCTGAGGCTGAGAGAGTGTGACACACCCAGCGTGGGTGATCAGCAAAACTAAGGAATGACTTATTCAAGGATGACAGAAGGGGTGGAATTCAAGATTAGCTATGTTAGTCTGTAGATTGGTACTAGAGAGATCTTGTATTACCTTTATGACTAACGGAAAGAAAGAAGTTGGCGGCATGAGCTTTCATAGACTTCATCTGCTTCCTCAGATGCATTGGGTTTAAGCATGCGAGGAAGAAAAGGCTATATTCAAAACTCCTCTGAAGAAGCCTCCAAGAAACCCTATCAAGTCAAAAACTTGAAGGCATCCAACAACAACAGCAACAAATGGCAAACTAAGGGGCAAATGGGTGACTGGAGACGGAGGGGGTGAAGGAAATATTCCCTCTTCTGTTGTGTGCCTTCAAGTCCTTCCAAAAGGCCCTAAGGAGAAACTTCTTGGTAAACTTCTTGAGAGGGGCTTTGCCATGGCCATCTGTGGGCTGAGAGGTGTGACATGGCCAGAGTCGGGTGACCAGCAAAACTGAAGGTGTGACTCAATTCAAGGATGACGAGCGGGGGGGGGGGTTAAGCAGGCGTACGTCAAAAACTTGGAGGCACCCATCAACGGGACAGACTAACAACACATGGCCGTCCCCTTGCCCACAGGGCCTCATACTTGCCCATTGGGAGTCACTGGGGAATACTTGCCCATAGGGAAGATGGGGTACTTACTTTCCATATGTTTCCCTCTGGGCAAGTATTCCCAGCCATTCTCTCTGGGCAATATGCTTTCCCTAGGGGCAAGTCCTCCCAACAACAGCAGCAACAAATGCCAGGCAGGAGGCGGAGGGGCTGAAGGAATAGTCCCTCAAGTTTGGGAGAGTCTTCTTGCTGTGTGCCTTCAGGTCTTTCTCAAGGAGACCCTAAGCTTCTGGGCAAGCTTGATGAGAGGGGCTTTGCCCTGGCCCTCCTCTGGGGGCTGAGGAGTGTGACTTGCCCAGGGGGCATGCAGGGTCTGGCAGCTGGCTGCCAGGGGCGCAGCGCCTGAGAAAGGCCACGCTGGCAGATGGCTGGGCCCCCTCCGGACACGTGTCTGGGGCCCACAGCCAAAGCCCGCCGCACCCCCCGCTTCCCTGGCAAAGGACCAGGGGCGCGGGGGGAAAGGGGCGCCCTTCCTTACCTGTGCTCCAGGTCGCCCCCTCGGTGCCAGCAGCCCTCGCCTGGAGTGGCCTCTCTCTCTGGGGCTCAGAGGGAGCTGGGAGCAAGACGAGGAGGAGGAGGAGGAGGAAGAGGCGGGCTCCCATGGACAGGAATGGGGGGTCTCTTTGGGATGCCAAAAGAAACCCCATGACACCCCCTTAGGGTCGCCAAAAGGACTTCAAGACACACCAAACGCACAAGGCGGACCCTGTCCTGGGGAACTGTAGACTCAGTCTGTGGAGAGGTCTTGAAGACACTCCCTGAAAGAAAGACGTTGGCAGCAGGAGGCTTTCCTAGACCTCGGTCTGCTTCCTCAGAGGCAGTGGGATCGAATAATGAGAAGGGCATAGAGAGAGATCCATCTTTGTAGCACCTCTGAGACTCACTGAAAGAAGGAAATTGGCAGCAGGGCTTTCCGAGGCTTCAGTCTGCTTCCTCAGATGCATGGATATAACAATAATGATATGATAATAATAATAATAATAATAATAATATGTAGAGAGATCTTCTAGCCCCACTGAGACTCACTGAAAGAAAGAATTGTAGGCTTGAGCTTTCCTAGACTTCAGTCCACATCCTCAGAGGCGTTGGATAATAATAATAAATTAATAATAATAATATAATAATAATATAATAGGAGAATCTTGTAACACTTTTGAGACTCACTGAAAGAAAGAAGTAGGCAACTGAGCTTTCGAGACTTCAGTCTCTGTCCAAATGCAGTTGGATATAATGATGATGATGATGATGATGATGATGATGATGATATAATAATAATAATGTAGGATCTTGTAGCACTTTTGAGACTCACTGAAAGAAAGAAGTAGGCAACATGAGCTTTCTGAGACTTCAGTCTATGTCCAAAGATGCAGTTGGATATAATGATGATAATTAGAGAAATTAGAGAAATCTTGTATCACTTCTGAGACCATCTGAAAAAAAGAAATTGGCAGCATGAGCTTTCCTAGACTTCAGCCTCCTTCCTCAGATGCATTTGGTGGAGTGGAAGCCAGGCCCAGACATACTGTCTATATGCCATTTGTATGTGAGGATGTCAGTTCAAATTACAAATCCTTTGTGTATGGAAATGAAGTTGCAGGTCCAGTTTTAATGAGGCATAGGAGACTGGTCTTGGTGCATGGAGATGAACGGGTAGATGCAGTTTTGCAATGGGACTAGCCTGCAGTGAGGGGAATAGATGAATGTTGGGCACCCCCATGAGGATGGGGTCTGTTGTTTAAGTAAGTGCAGAGGAGGGCTCCAGCATAAAAACCCACTGGGGGAACCTCACTCTTTCAGCCTCAGAGGACGGCCATGGCAAACCCCTTCAAGAAGGAAACCCTTGCCAAGGAAACCTTCCTTAGGGTCGCCAGAAAGGTACACACTACACAAGGCAAACCCTATCCTGGGGTACTGTTGTTTAAGTACATGCAGAGGATGGCTCAAGCATAAAAACCCACTGGGTGGCCTTGGTCAAGTCACACTCTCTCGACCTCAAAAGATGGCAAGGGCAAAGAAACTGAAGAAACATGCCAAGAAAACCACATGAAAGTTTCGCCTTAGGGTTACCGTAAGTCAGAAACTACCTGCACACATGCACATTCACACAAGGCATACCTTATCATGGGGTACTGTTATTTAAGTAGGTGCAGAGGATGGCAGTGGCAAAGCCCCTCTAAAGAAACCTGCCAATAAAACCCTGTGATAGGGCCACCCTAAGTCGGAAAGGACTTGCAGGCGCACAGCACCAACTACAAGTGTGGGGAAGTACATGGCCAAGAGGGCAGAGGCAACTTTGACTTTTTTTCAGGTTGCAACTTTTGCCCCCCCCCCCCCCCCAGGGAAACCCCAGCTTCACTCACTAGCATACCACAATGGCCCCATTCACAAAACAACCAGGTTTGGAAACTGTCTTATTTCCCTGTCATCCAGACTTGCACCAATTGTACTAGGTGCAGTTTGCAGGGGGGGGGGGGCTGCAACTGAAAAGCCCATTTAAACCAGTGCATTTGGCAACAGATGCCTTAGTGGTTCTTTAAAAAACCCACAACAATCTGCATCTCCAATAGTATGAGTAAAAGCTATCACATCAATTCGGATCACACACCCACCATTCAGAAAATGGAGGTGCATTGACTCTTAGGATTGGGTCAGCTGGTGCAGCTCAACTATGTGGTCTTGGGGGGGGGGTGTTGTTTTTTCCTCTGCAATGAGCCAAGAATGTCACCAGCTGTCCTAACCTGTAAAGGAGGACAAGGCACTGCAAAATATACGCCATTCAAGAAAAAGGGAGGCCAAGACCAACGAAAAGCTAAAAACACTAATAGAAATATAATCTCTACAGGTATATTACATGTTGCTGTTGTTGTTGTGAGCCTTCAAGTCATTAAACTCATTAAAATGCCTTGTTGGCTTACAAGATATTTATAAAAATCTGCGAGGCAAATGCTTAAAAAAGTACTTTAATAGCAACAAACCCTTGCCTGAACCAACATTTCAGCTATTCCTTTCATTTGTCCATTGTGCTAAATAAAGGGGGAAATCCCTTTCAACATTCGCATTGTGTCCGCAAGCAGCCCTTTGCCTCCTGGAGAAACAAACATGCCCTTTGTTCTGAGGGCAAGTCTTGTCTGTTTTTGCTACTAGGAAAAAAATGAACTTTTGAAGGATCCATCCTCTCCCCCTATTTGCAACAAGGACAAGCTGCTAAGCATACAGATTTCTCAAAGGGGAACAGCAACATGGTGTTATTCAATGGCTTTATTAGTCCTGCTCAAAATGGAGGACATTTTGGAATTCCTCCTGGACAGAAGGCTGAAAAGGAGGGCATACCCAGGAAAAGGAGAATGTCTGGTCATCCTGTGTACCAGAAACCAACCCCATATTCATGCCCATCAACAACAACTTTCCAGGGACTGATAGCTGCTGGCATCTGTGTGTGGACCATCACTTTCAGAAGTAACCGGGCTGAAAAGAGAGGGGTTCAGCCAGTACATTGGTCTGGGTGGGAGAGCCAAAGAATTTCTGGTGGGCCCTCCCTTAACAAAAACCACCTCACAGATCCCTTCCATTGCATTATTTTTACAAAGGTTAGCAAACATATAGCACTTCCAGTATTTTCTTGGCTTTTTACTGGGATTTGTCTATTTCACTCTGTGAAAAATGGGCCATATTCCACTAGACCTCTGAATTCTGGTTGTTGTCTATAGCTCATATTGTCCAACATTTCATTACGTAACATGCATTTACTATGGCCCTTATCACACGTGAAACTGGAACTCTAATCCAAAGCCCTTCCACAGCCCTTCCATAGCGAGGGGGAAGCAGAGTCACTTCGAATCCAAGGCAATTCACGTGATGAACTATCACACATGAAGAACGAAATTGTGGTAATTACTAGGTCAAAGCAGAATGAGTGCACATTGAATTACCACACCGGTACATACCATGCGGATTCAACTATTCGAATTGGCACCCTTGCGCATGCTCAGTGGGGCTCTGAACGCATCAAGACCTTTTACGCTTCCAGGGTGAAGAAGGGAGCCATTTCCTGGTTCCTGTTTCACGTGAATGCAACCCTCACATGAATTGTTCCTGTCATCTCTCCCTCCAGCCCCAGATCGGCCCATCCATTGCTCCCATCTCAATGCTATGGAATTCTGGGAGTTGGCATTCCTGTCACCTCTCCCTCCAGCCCCAGATAGCTCCCTCCATTGCTCCTGCCATCCCTCCTCAGACCTAGCTCACCCCCTTCGTTGCTCCCATCTCTCCCCCCAGCCTCCGATCACCCCCTCCATTGTCAGCTACATCCAGATGTGCCTTCTATTCTTGAAGGAGCACCAGAAGCAAATGGAGCAAAATTGCAGCACTGCATCATGGGAAATTTGCCACCTTGGAGGTTTGGGGGGTGTAGCAGGATGGAAGCAAAGTTGCATTCCACACCAGACCAATTCAGATTGAAAACGAAGTGAGCTTGGAAACTATTTTTGTGAATTCGCTTGTTACCGAATTCACAAAAATGAGGAGTCACTTTGGATTGACTGCGGATCTGCCTCGGAACGACCCCCCATAGAAAGCAATCACGTGTGATAATACATCTCGTTTTAACGTGAATTCACATGGTTGGACCAGAAGTGAATCCAGATCTGAGCTGCAAAACCCCTCGTGTGATAAGGGCCCAGCTGGTCAATGGTTCTCCAACTTTTTACCCTTGTGATCTTACATCTGCATCTGGACGACATGTCTGTTCCCCCCAGGAGTATATGAATAAAAATATTTTGTTTATTTAGTGTGTGTATTTTCATTCACATATTCATGTATATTCATATTTTAACATCTTATAAGCAAATAGCTCTCCTCCTCCTCCCCACTCCAAATGCCTACCTTTCTTTTTTCTTTCCTTCTAGGACAGAAAAGGATTAGGAAGCAGAGGTGGGATCTGGGCCTCCAATTCTTGTGCCTGCCTTGAGCAGCTCTCACACACATACCTAGGTGTCCCACAGTTTAAGAACCACTGTACTATGAATTTCAGGCCATTCTGGTGCACAGAAAATTGAGCATTTGCAAAAGTTTACGCAATTTAGATTGCCTGAAACTAGCCACAGTGTTCAATTATGCTTTCATAATCATACATCAAAAGCTGTCAACTTTGTTCATTTTATTATTATTATTTTTTACAAGGAAGTAAAAAACTTTAAAATTGCAAGTTATTCCATTATCTATTGAAAAGACCTGAGGATTTAAGATCCATTTGAAGCTTAAATCTTCAGTTTGGAGAGGAACCCTCCCTCCCCTACTTTCAGGACCTGAAAGTAGTCTTGATCCACCTTGCAAAATTTCTCTTGGAGACTTGTTTAGTAGTAGCGTAGACTTTGGTTGCACTGACACTTTTGACCTCACACTCATGTCCAGGTTATTGAAAACCTAACCTTTGGCTAGGAAAAAAAAAAGAAATTAAAGAAAGTTGGCTCTCACTGCGTTTTATTCCTTCCATTTCCAGATAGAGGCACCATGGTGCTTTGCATTCGGCTCATGCCACTTTAGCTGCCACGGTACCATCTTGTGGGATCCTGGCTTTCCCTTTGGCTTTTTCTAACTATGAAGTACATGCACACGCATTATATGCCCTATGTGACTTACACAGCCAAATTTAGAAAGAAAGTGAGCTTCTCTTTAGATCAGAGTGGGAATCATGCAGCCCTCCAGATTATTTATTTATTTATTTATTTATTCATTCATTATTTGGTTTATATATAACCTTCCTCCCAAAATGGGACCCAATGTGGTTTACACAGTAAGTTAAAAGAACATAACAAAACAGTTTGCAGTACAGTACAAAAGTTTTTAAAGTATTAACTAATCAATCAGATTAAAATATTAACTTAAAAACAATACACATTAAATGCATATTACGTTAAAAAAAGCAGATCCATTGCATATCTTTCTTCCCAGAGAATTAAAGAAAAAGCCTGGGCAGGTAGTGGGCCAAAGAGAAAACTGTGCACTGAAGAACATAAGGTGGGGGCAGTCCTAACCAATCCAGCCAGTGGGGAGGAATGCTAGGCGCTGCAGTCCAACAACATCAGGATTGCCACACAATTCCCTTAGAGAGAAGACAATTCATCTTAAAGTGTTCAAGTCTAGTGCCCCGCAAACATAGCCATAAGGCTTGTTATCAAGGAGTTTGTTTATTTAGCAATAGCACCTATATTTCTATACTGCTGCATAGTGGAGTATGCACTCTCTAACCGGTTGACAATCTGTAAGCCATTTGCCCTCAACAATCTGGGTATTCATTTTACTGACCTCCGAAAGGATGGAAGGCTGAGTCAGCCTTTAGGATCAAGCTCACAACACTGTGACTACAGTATCAGCATTTAACCACCATGCCACCTAGCAACTTTGTATAGTGGATATCCTTCTTGCCTTTTTAAAAATATATATATATCAAGAGAAAACCTAATGAAAGTATGGTGGAAAGCAGCACCAAGTAATACATTAGAGTTCTGTAAAAAAATTAAACCTATGCAAGGAGAGTTCTGCTGAATCAGTTGAAAAGTCATTGAATTTAGCATATTGTTTCCAAAAGGGGATAACCAGATTCCAAATCGTCCAGAAAATAATTGAGTAGGCTATGAAAGTGACAGTCTCCCCGGTTATAGAGTCTAGGATTGTTACCTTTTTGAACTACATCTCCTGGAATTCTGGAAGTTGTAGTCCACAAAGTAATATTTCCAGGCATCCTCTGCATCAGGCCTATATGAATGCTCATGCGTACACACACACACACACACACACACACACACACACACACACACAGAGTTACTATTTGTTATTTTATGTCTATTCATATGTGTCTGTTTGTGTGGTGTCCAGTCAGTCACTGTAAGAAAGATGGTGCTGGCCTAGATTTCATGATCCAAGAACCTAAATGGTTAAGTTAAGCATGAAGTTTTGACTTAAGCTGAGTTGCTCAGAGCAGTGGAATAATGCAGCATTTATTCAGTTTATTTCAAATTTGCATGTGGAACACTCACAGACAACACAATAACCACCTGAGGATGAAATTCATATTGTTCTGGGAAGGTATTGAATATTTACCTAATTCCAAGACCCATCTACTATGAACACTACTATTCATAAATGTGCACAGCCACCATACTGTCTTAGTATTATGCATGGAAGGGAGCAATTAAAACACGATCAATTCATGGCAGAAGTAATTCATTATGGTTACAGATATTACTATTAATATTGTAGAAATGCAATATCTAGGGAAATAATATTCGTATATCACCATTAAAGTTTTGGAAGAAGGTTCTTATTTTATTGTTTTAATATGTTCTGGAAAAAATTCTATGGCAATATTAGTAATCCCAATTCAGCGCTTACAGATAAGTATTTGTTGAAACAAAATACTTCTTTTTGGAAGCTCTGACTTTGATAGGGCAGGACCATAGGAAAGATCAGTTCAATCTCAACACTGCTGTTTTGCAATTTTTAATTGCTCCTGGGAGTAGTTAATAGATCTTCTGAGTTAAAAATATGGACATCATACAGGTACCTATAATCCCATCCCTACCAATTTGGGGTGTGTGTGTGAAAGAGAGAGACGGGGAGAGAAGATACAGTGGTTCCACCATATTCACTGGGGTCAGGGCTGAAGGACCCTTGTGAATGCTGAAAAAACGCTAATGTAAAGACACTAATTTTTCTACTTAAAACTCCTCCCTAGGAATCTTCAGATTCTTCAGTGCAACTTTATGGTCAACATCTGCCACAAGTTGATCATAAAATCATGCAGGATGACCTATAAATGCTTAGAGAAGCGTTTTCTCTAGGAGCTTCTAGGTTCTCCAGCACAACTCTATGGTCAACTTCTGGCAGAGTTGCGCTGGAGGACCTAGAGATTCCTAGAGAGAACTTATTAAGCAAAACCACAAATAATCAAATCCACAAAAGTTAAATTCACAAATGTGGAGGGCCAGCTGTATATCAAAATTACAATTCCCTGCCACTACTATAAGTGGAACCAGGTCAGAGTTTGGAAATAGCAATTTACAAGTAATGTAATGGGCCATAATTAATTGCTCTCCTGGGCAACAAGGCTGGAACAAAGTTACATTTTAAAGTAACAAGGATGAAGATATTCCATTGGTATAACAAGCAGCAGCTTCTAGTTATTTTGAAACTTTTTTTTTTTTTGAGAGTACAGTCACCTCTCCATTCTTGCGGGCTTGAGATACGTGATCTTGAACATTAATGGAGAGGCGACCTCTGTTAATTTCAATGGGGTTCGCCCCCCCCATTCAAACCTATAAGGCTTGAATATTGGCAAGTCTCCATTTTCACAGGGGGCTCTGGAACGGATCTCCCACAAAAACGGAGGGCCGACTGTATTTTTAGAACAAGGGGTGGCCAACTATGGAAGAGTAAGGAGCAGCAATATTAACAAGATCTTCAAAGGCCACACCTCACTACACATCCTCTTTTTTAAAAGAAGTTATTTTGCCCACAAATTTCAAAAGTTTTGTTTGATTCCTGCAGGAGAGGGATGGGGGGCATTTCTTCCATGTTGTTGGGTCCTCCTGGGCCCTTTGACACCCAGAAGAGGCCTTTCTTTAAAACAAGAAATGAGAAGTCACTTACTGTTCACTTCCTCTTTCCAAAAAAAAGTCTCTTGAGCTTAAACTGACCTGGGGTGAACCCAAAACTTTGTGGATATGGCCCTCATCCCCTAGAGGGCAATTTTGCCCCCCACCCACCCAATTAAATCATTTTTTAAAACTTTGTTCCAAACATGGTGAAAAAGACCTCCACAAACCTACAGAGGAAAAGGACAGAAATGAGGAGTTGTGTTGTTTCTGTGTGCCTTCAAGTCATTTCTGACTTATGGAGACCCTAAGGCAACCCTATCATGGAATTTTCATGGCAAGGTTTGTTCAGAGGGGACTTGCCTTTGCCTTCTTCTGAGGCTGAGAGCATGTGACTTGTCCAAAGTCACTCATGGGTTTCAATTCAAACCTTGGTCTCCAGAGTCGATTGTAATGAATTTCATTTAACACAAAAGTTTCCAGTAGGAACAAACTTTAAAGCTTGGAAAGGTAGGGTCTTCAAAAGTGGGCAACCAAGAGACTTGAAATGTTTTAAAAATCACAGTAACATGCCACAGATAAATGGAACAAAGGACATGAAAATAGAAAATAGGTAGCATGCAGTAGCAGTAGGTAAAGGCCAATTTTAAAATGGGTTAATTCCTAAGGGCCGCAGATAAGTTGGAACCCCATTGCAGCAGCTGGCTCACTGAACTTGGCAGGCCTGTGGGGTGAGGTAGTGCATGAGGGGAGGTGCAGAGGGCATTTGGGGATGCCCTCCGAGTCCTGTGGGGCAGCCACCTTGCAGGACTCGGAGAGCTTTGGTGGAGGATGTATTAAGCAGATGCCCTCCAACTTATGGCAGCTGCCTCACAGGACTCGGAGAGCATGGGGGGAGGTGGTCTGGATTTGGAGGGCATGGGGGGTGAGGTGGTGCAGAGGGTATTGAGGGTACTATAAATATGTTAATTCCTTGCAGAGTAGGTTAAAGAAAAATCTTTAAGGAGAAAAAAACGTGCCAGTTTCATGCTACTAAAATGAAAAATCATTAAAGGCTTAACTTTGAAGTTGTGTCTAAATTAAATTACAATCCAGGTAGATTTTTTAATTATTATTCTCTAAGCTGGCAAACGTTAAAACACTTAAAATTACACAAGTTATGTTTATAAGAAAAAGTAAGACTCATAAAACTAGAAGAAGGGTAACTTTCTTATCTATGGGTTTCCACAAGCAGTTACAAATGAAAAAATATACTTGTGTTTTTGAAAATGCAACAGAAAATATAGACAGTATGTTTAATTAAGCATACAATAAATTATCGATTAAAAATTAAATATTGTATAGCATTTAATAGTAAAAAAATCGTTTCCACATTCACAGTATTTCATGTAAGAAAATGTCAGTTTCTGAAGTCTTTAATGAACAATTAAAATCTGAACAAAACAATGTAAAGGAAATTTATTTATTTATTTTTAAAAAGGTCTATCCAGTTGCCTCAGTTCTAGGTGTAAGGTGCATAGACCTTTCTGAAACTTTCTTAAAGATCTGCCTGAAGAAACAGGACTTTACAAAAAGAAAAGCCACATATTTTGACATGGAAAATTAATTCTTCCACCTTTTGAAAAAGAATTCCAGCAGTTTCTTCTCACTCACCTCCTCCGTAGGCTGAGGCACACATAATGGAAGACACCCATGCAATCTGGCTATATGTGATGTTATAAACAGCCTGGAGTTCTTTGTAATAGACGGTGAAAGCCTTAGGGAAGGAGTAAGCAAATCCAACAGAGATGGATGCTCCAAAGACCACTGCCCATCCCCATCCTCCATCCGGGGGGATGTAACCCAAGTCCATATTGACTGGAGAAGACATAACTGAGTTCTATTTCCCAACTGGAAGAAACTCTGAGGAGAACCTAGACAGGAGAAAAACGAACAAATAGAAATTCTTCATTGATATGGGAGTCATTTATACCCGTGTTTATAGTGCTTTTATATAGGCTATATAAAAACGGTATCTCACAGACAATAATTGTCTTGTCACACTCTTTCAACAGGTGTAAACCAGAATGAACAACGCAAGTGGCAGATCAGTTTCAACTAGAGCTTGGAAGTAACTAGCTGCAAACAAGTAGTTGTTTTAATTAATTCTCCTCTTTTTTTGCAGTAACAAAAGCATGATTAAGCTACACTAAGAGTGTAACTTAATACACTACATAACAAAGCAACTCACCGTGTAATGACCTATGGAATAAAATTTCATTATATGTAACATAATGAGGGATAACTTCACTCTTTTGGCATGCTTATTAATTTTAGTTACTTTTATAGTTAGGAGTGTTGGACTTCACTAAATGTAATACCACATGATTCCAGTAGTGGCTTATGCTCAGTTCTGCATCTTTAGGCAATGATAATGTGGGTGAGAGGAGAGTGGCTTTTGTACCACAGACCAGTGGCTTCTAGCATTAAAACCTTTTGATAAAGTAAGCTAAAAGATAACTATTTTGTAACTGTAAGTAGTAGCTGCTTTGGGGAATGTGAGAGTATTTGTTGTTGTTTGCCTTCAGGTTGTTTCTGATTAAAGGTGACCATAAGGCAAACCAGTCGTGGGTTTTCTTGGCAAAATTTGTGCAGAGGCAGTTTTGCCTTTGCCTTCCTCTGAGGCTAAAAGTGTGTGACATGCCAAGGTTATCCAGCAAATCTCCATGACTGAGCAAAGATTCAAACTTGTAATATCATAGTCCAGCATTTGAACCACCACACCATGCTAACTTTTGACAGCTCTTTTAGAGCTCAGTGTTGGGGCATAGGCTTTTTGTACAGAAGGTCTCAGATTCTGCTCCCAGCACATTCAGATAGGACTAAAAAAGAAGCCCATCTGAAAAACTGAAAAGCTGCTGGTCAGAGTAGATAATGTCACATTAAATCAAGCAGTAATCTGGCTCAGCATAAAGCAGGCAGCTTCCGATGTTCCCTTGAGAATTCATCAGGGTAGATGTGGTAATTATGAGACCAACCATATCATGATGAACCATGAATCCCAGCCATCCTAGCCAGCACAGCTATTGGTTAGGAATGCTGAAAGTTACAGTCCAACAATATCTGGAGGCCCACAATTTGCCCAGCCCTGCTTTAGCAAGGACGCTGGTACATTCACATGGTAAAGTGAGTCAGACCTATTTGTGACTCATAGGTGCTCTAGAGGAACCGAGTTCACAGTAGTCTTCAACCTTCTCGACCTCTAGCCTTTTGACACAGGTCCCATCCTTTATTGTTCTAAAATTATGACTTCTTTCTCCCTCTGTCTAGGACATGGGTGAGGGCCAATTTTAACTTGCACCCTCCCAGCAGACAGCACCATTGTGTTTCAGCTCAATGTGAGTGACATTGCATCACTTCTGACCACCATTTTGTGTGATGTTGTTTCTTTCTTTGCAGGGAGGAGGTGACTGTTAGGGGCTTGTTTAAAATATTTTGACTAGTATGTGGGCAAGAAAAGCCCAAAGATCATATTTTTTAAAGAAAAATTTAAGGGTTGGGACATTTGAGGGGTCATTATGGAGGTTTCAGGGACTGCAAAGATGAAGCTCATGGGCCACATGTGAACTACGGGCTGCACTTTGCCCACCCCTGAATTAGGATGACCAGAAACAAAACAGAGAATTTTAGAAATATGCTTTGTCACACAAAGTGATCCTGACCTCTGCACTGGTTCAAAGTGAAGGCCCTGCATTCTCCTTTCCCTCCTCTTCTTCCCTCTCTGAGTTTTTCACCCTGAGATTTTCCTTCTGTCCCATTAAAAATAATAAAGAAAACAAAATAGTTTTTCTTGATGTGACCTCCAGCTGAAGACCATTTGTTATAAGTAGAAGTAGTAATATTTCCCACCAAGGATTTCAACTAATTTGAACTATGGTGCTGGAGAAGAGTTCTGTAGATACTGTGGACTGCAAAAAGACAAACAAATGGGTCCTAGAGTAAATAGAACCTGAACTAAGACAACTAAACTGAGGCTGTTGTACTTGGTCATACCATGAGAAGACAGGACTCACCAAAAAAAAGACAATAATGCTTGGTAAGGTAGAAGGCAGTAGAAAAGGAGGAAAACCACATTCCAGATGGGTACAGCCCTGAGCCTCCAAAGACCTGAGGGCTGTTGATTATAGGGTGACTTTGAGGTCTCTCATTCATAGCATTGCCATAAGTAAGTCAAAGCTTACTGGAAATCACTGCTTCTGGTGGCTTGAAGAGCAAAACTGGCTAAATTAAAGGCTCCAGGCAGCCATGTGTGGTGTAAATGCAGAGGCAGGGAGAGAGTTTAGTATCCAGCTCCTGACTAAAAATTTTGCCAACTAGCTTTCTAGTATGGAATTAAAAGGAATAGGACTTACCTTTTTAAAGTCTTCGCACTTTCAAAGCTAGAAAAAGGGGACTTGAGGAGGAATGTTAATATGTTGAAGCTGATGGGAATCAATGCCTGAGTGATAAGGTTACGTGATTCCCCTGTCCTCTTCTTTCTCAGAGTCAAGAGGAATTTCACCAAGTTTTCTACCTTAAAATGTTGTTCTGTATGTTGTCCTGGTGATTTCTCTCTCTTCGTCTTCTGCGGGATTAAACTTTACCCCTTTTGAGGGTGAATGCTTTATCAATTGTACAGTTTTCTGAGAGGGCAGTCAAAATCTCCCTAGTTCCATATGATCCCTGCTTATAAGGATAAGTCCATTGCATAAGCAGCAGGTGATCAGCCCTCAAGCCTCTTGGTCATAGATGTTATGCACCCTGAAAAAACTTCAGAGCAATTGAGAGGGTGACACACAGGCATTCTAGAAAGCACAAATGAATGTGCAAGAAATCCTCTGAAAAAAGAAATACAACTGTTCTTGTGAATTTCAAGAGTCGGCCAGTGCATCCTTGTGCCAGCCTGGGACCTCAGACTGCTTGACCCAGAAGCAGCAGGAGCTCTTGCATCAACATTCTTTCAGTTCTTGAATCTTTAAAATGAGAACCCAGGCCAACAAAAATTCACCTTCTTTTTTTTTTTTAGGAGCAAGGCCAGATTCCTCCTCTCGAGATGAAAAATTATACTGATAGCACAGGTTGTTTCCAAAGGTTTAAAAAAAAAGAGTGCTAGTAATTCACATGCTGTAACAGAACTTTGCAATATTTCCTTACACTTTTATAGGGAGTTTATTTTATGTGGGGTATTAGCTTCAAATGATCCACAAATGCTTATCAGAGCCCTTCAGCAAACATGACATACAGGGAAGGAGAAAGATGGAGGGAGTGGTTGAATAAGTGAGGACATTAACTAGCTGTGTACTCACACATTTGTCAACCATTAAAAAAGAAAAAAAAGAAACTAATTGTGTTTTCAGAAACAATCCATATCAGAAATTAATATTAAAGCTGCAAAAATGGCAGCTCTTTTTCTGGTCAAAATAGGCGGAGAGGTGTTTGGCTGCTTGCTGTCCTACTTTTCAATCAAAACTGTTTATACGAAGCATAAAACACTGGCCCTTTCTATCCCTCTTCAGCATGGGTACTACTTCTTAAGATATTTGATATGGAGAAATGACAAGAAATTCAACACCCCTATGGGACAAGGACCAGCACCATATTTGTGCCCCATGACTACAGCTTTCTTTACAGGTAACTTGCTACAGACCAGCAGTCAAAGATTCATGGACCATCACTGGTCCACAGACTAGCATTTTGAGTTTAAATACTCCAAGGTTTGTCACAGAGAGGAGGGGGCATGCTTGCTTTCTGCTGCCCCAGTGAATAAGGCCAGGTCTAATGGTTTGAAGTTACAGAAGAACAAATTTTAATTGAACATTAGAAGGAACTTCTTAACAGTATGGAGATTATCGCATGGCTTTCCCCCCTGATCTGGGCATGGACTGAGACCTTGTATAAACAGATATTATCACACAGCTCCGTGCTAAGATTGGAGGCATCCAAAACCCAACAGAGACTTTTCCTGTACTTTGTTTGAAGAGATACCAAGACTCATCTCGGCCAATCCCCTGCCAGTGTGGGAATCCCTGACAGAGAGCCATCCAACCTTTGTTTAAAAACCTCCAGTGAGAGTCCATCTTATGTTCCACTGTCAAATTGCATTTACCATCAACAAGTTCTTCTTCATATTTAGTCATAATTTCCTTTCTTATAGTTTGAATTGGTTCCAGTAATTCCATCAGATATTTGAAGAGGGAAATCATACGTTTTCCTAGTCTTCGCTTTTCCAGGGTAAACATACCCAACTCCCTCAACTGTTTCTCAGATAGATTGATTTCTGGGTGTGTTACCATCTCAGTCACCATCCTCTGACTACATTCCAGATTGCTCATATACTGATCAAAGCAGAATAGAGTGGTACAATTATTTATGTTGGTGTGGTTACTACACTTCTGTTATTACAGCTTAGAACTTGGTTGATTTTTTGCCACTGTGTTACACTGCTAACTATTTTATTATCTACTAAGGGCCCATTTACACTGCATTTTAACCTGGGCTCCAATCCGATTTAAATGAGAGTCGTTCATACTTGCGCTGTGGTTTCCTGCCCCGAATCAGGGGCATCATTCATACTTGTGCCAGGGTTTCCTGACCCGAATCGGGGGTCATTCATACTTGCGCCGGGGTTTTCCTACCCGATTTTGGGGTGTGTGTGTAAATCCCCTTTAACCCAGGGCTTTTTGCCATGGATTTTCTTGCAGTTCTTTTCAATTTTTGCCAATGGGAACTTGAAAATCATTCCCATCTGATTCCTTCCTTCCTCCCCCTCCCCCTCAGCCACCCCGTCCTTGCCTCCCTCCAGCCACCTCCGTTCACCACCCTCGATCTTGCCTGCGTTCGTCCCCTCCACCCTTCTCTTTTCACATCTCCAGAATAGGGTGACCAAGATGGTAAAGGTATTGGAAACCCTTTGGATTTAGTCATGAGAATTATAATAAGCCCTTCACATTTGCTAGGGTTAGGGGCACAGGACCCCTGTGAAAGTGGGGAAACTGCAGCTAAAAAAACAACAACACTTTTTTTAACCTGAGAGAACACCTCTCTAGGAATCTCTAGGTACTCCAGCACAACTTTGTGATCAAAATCTGCCAGAAGTTGACCGTGCACTTGCACTGGAGGACCTACAAATGCCTTCTCTCTAGGAATCTTTAGGTCTTCTACTGCACATTCTGTTGAAAGTTGGCCATAGAGCCATGCTGGAGAACCTCAGGATTCCCTGAGAGAATATATTAATCAAATCCAAGAATAATCAAATCCAATAATAATCAAATCTGGAAAAGTCAAAGCCAGAAATGTGGAGGGTCACCTGTTATCTGTAATTTTGATGAGGGCAGTTTTGGTGAAGTGCAGAAGATGGGAGCCAGTTTGTAGGAAATGGTCAGAAAAGCTGCAAGAGAAAAATATTTATTATTTATGGAATAACAGTATTTATCGCATCTCAAAGCAATGCACAAACAAACCTAAAAACAGGTAAGAATAATGATCAGAAAACCAATTAAAATACTATTTAGGAATAGATTGAGAACACTGATGGGAAAATCTGGTTTTAAGGTCCAAAATACACATGGAACAGTTCAGTCTTGGCTGCCTCCCCAAAACTCAATAGGAATTGAGCTAACCCTATTTCCATTGGAAGGGAGCCCTGTCTCATCTGTTCAGCAATGTATCCCACACTTTCAGGGTGTGAAGACATGTAATAGGGTCTGTATATTGGATCTTAAATTCCTGGTAGACTCATTTGGGAGGATGTAGTCTTTCAGATGCCTTGGTCCTAAGTTGTTTAGAGCGTAGTGAACAAAACGAATTTGAGCTACAAACCAAACTGATTTGGCTAATGCAACTGCTTCAAACATCAAGTGATGTTTGATTTGAATTCAAAGCAAATTGGAAGCCCAAGGAGTTGGAACATCTGTAATGTGCACATTGAACAGCAGTCTGATAGATACCTTTTAAACTAGATGCAGCTTCTCAACACTTTGTCTAAGCATGTAGTGGGGGGGGGGATTAAAGCATGAACCAGCAAAGTCAAATCTCCCTTTCCTAGAGAAAAGTACAGCTGGCACATCAGCCAAAATTGTGCTGGCTTTGCAGACATCCACGTCCACTGAATCCAAAAAATGATCAAGGACTTTCACACTATCCTTGGCATCAGTTGTGGAAAAAAGAAACATAACTGATGGGCAGTGAAACCCAACTGCCAGACAACCTCCCTGAGTGGCTTCAGATAGATGTTGAAAAGTGGAGGGTGCCCACAGGCTAATGGGCATTTGGTTGAACAGCAATCACTCAACACCATGTTCTTGGAATGTTCAGCTGAATAGAACTGGTAGAGTTGAAGCAAGGATAGTAAGCAGTATGCTGCAAAACTCCAAATAATACAAGATGAATTGGGTAGAAATATAGATCATATTGCAATCTTGCTTGCAATAGGCAAAGAACAAGGTGGGAGGGAAGACTGGTTGTTGGGTAAGCAGCAGAGATAACAGCGGATTGCTGTCAGATGCCAGGAATAGGAAGGGTCAAGAGGAGTTAGGAAAGGATGGCAGAACAGTCAGCTCATGAATTATTCAGAAAGAATGTATTGTAGGAAGAAAAAGAGAGGAGGAGGATTCGGTGAGATAAGATACTGTGGGTGGTGTATATGCCATGCTTACAGCTATGAGGATGCCATTAGCATAACATGATGCCATATTGAAAAGGGAGCAAGCTTGTTTTCTGCTGCTCCAGAAAACAGGACCTGGAACAATGGATGCAAGCTCCAGGAAAAGAGATTCCACCTCAACATTAGGAGGAACCTCCTGACAGTAAGGGCTGTTCGACAGTGGAACAAACTCCCTCCCTCCTTGGGGGTCTTTAAACAGAGGCTGGATGACCATCTGTTGGAGATGCTTTGATTGTGATTTCCTGCATGGCAGAGGGTTGGACTGAATGGCCCTTGCAGTCTCTTCCAATTCTATGATTCTATTATTCTCTTCACTTCTCCCTCTGTCATGTACCCTCAAAACAACCTGCTTCAAAACATTTTCCAGCAGTGGAGAGGAAATCATCCCCTCCTAGTTCACTGATAGAAGCAGTTGTATTAGCCCATTTGGTCAACCCAATGACACCATTGCATCTAACCCATAGTATATAATATTTTTAGTTCTGAGCCATTGTGGTATAATGTCTTGAGCATTTGATTACAACTCTGGAGATCAGGATTCAATTCTCCTCTCATCCAAGGAAACCCACTGAGTGACCTGTGGTTAGTCACACACTCTCAGCCCAGAAAACCCTGTGATAGGGGCTCCATAAGTCTGAAACAACATGAAGGCACACAATAACAACAACAACATATATATATAAACATATAAACATCTAAATGCAAACAAACAACCAAGGGTGAGCCATAGCAGAGACTGTAGAAAGGTCTCTGAGCTGCAATAAGAATGCTTTTGGATACAATTTCACAGGCTGAGGAGTCTATCTCCATGACCTTTAGTTTGCTAAGTTTAAATCTTTGACATTGCTAATGAAGAGTTGGCAAAGTGGAATACTGAGGCAAAGCAGCTCTCATAGTAATTCCTGATATAGCAATCCTTCCTTCTTTCATACTTCTCTCTTTAGTGCTTGGGAAATGGTCACCTATTACCCTTAGGAGCAAAAGTGAACCAGAATAGTCTGAAAAGTTGTTTCTGCCTCAAGCTAATGGCACATCACTCTTCCATTATAATAGGAGTATCCTATTTGGCAGCAGCAACAGTGAGAAAGCTAAAGATGAGAAGTAGAGTTTGTGTTATATCTGCTGAGAAACCTCCTCCATTGGATGATCTTTCTGAAACAATTCCCTTCAAAGTGGTCTAGTGTAAGAGTGGACCCTCCTCTCCCCATGGATCAAGGTGGGGGAAAATAACAATTGACAAACACACAATATCAGTTAAAAACATATCAATTAAACACACATCAGTTTAAAAAGACAAATAAGAAATACACCAGTTAAGAACTGGTGCCTTGTTTTCCTTTCCCCTCTATAACTCTTTAATGGTTCAAATTTGGATGGTGGGGGTGGTTGTGTGCCTTCAAGTCATTTCTGACATATGTCGAACCTATCATGGGGTTTTCTTGGCAAGTTTCTTTGGGGGGTATGTGTTGCCATTGCCATCCTCTGAGGCTGAGAGAGTGTGTCGAATTTGGATGGCAGAAGCTTAAGGGTTAAGAGGGGGTATATCTATCAATCTATGGCGTGTTACAGACCGCCCCTTTGGGGTGGCCTGTAGGTGCACCTTTCCCCGCCGGATCGGGGCCTCAGCGGCCAGAGTGGCAGCCGCTGAAGCCCCGATATGCCCCTTTCTGGGCTGTGGGGAAGCGGTGAAAGGCCCCTTCCCCGCAGCCTGGAAAGGGGTGTCCTTGGGGCTTCAAGCAGCGGGGAGAAGGAGAAAGGGGCCATTTGGCTCCTTTCTCCTTTGGTCCGCTGGGCGCAGCCGTCTAAAGGCTGCGCCCAGCAGATCAAACCAGGAAGGGAGCTCGAAATGGACGCTCCATTCCGGGGTCGCGGAAAGGGCGGCCCTAGGCCGCCCTGCCGCGACCCCCAATACGTCACAAACGCGCCGCCTCGTTTGGAGCGGCGCAGGTCGTCCACATAGTCGGTGCGGCGGAGAACGCATGGTGAACGGTTGGTCAACCATTTTGTGGCACGGCAGCGCAACCTGAGGGTTAGGGTCGGTGATCGGAAGGTCAAACCGCCCCGCTCTTAACACCCGAGTACGCACTCCGCGCGTACTTTTTAGCCCGTATGTAACGGGCCTATGAGAGGGAGGTCCACTGAAGACTCAGACAGCATCAAAAGATACACTGAGAAAGATGAACAAAAAGGACTGGGGCAGGGGAGGTTACACCCCAAAACCTGCTCTGAGGGTATGTGTTATATACTCAAAAGCTTTGATGATCTTCCCAAAAAGTGGGCAAAGTGGTCTAGAAAACTTAATGATTTTTAGCACCAAGGTGTCAATGCATTGATGAGATCTAATAATTCTTTAATTATCAGACAGCAGAGGAAATGTAAGAACTTCGAAGAAGGAAAGCAGCTTTCTTCATTTCCTTTGCCATAGGGAATGCAAAATAAGCATGTAGGAGGAATGTGTTATGTCTAGAATACCCATCAGTGCTTGTCCTTTTGTTCTAAACCTTGCATAACCTGGTCAGCACGACATTGGTGCATTTCTAGATACTTTGGGTCATTGTGAGCTCCCAAAATATGTATCAAGTCATCATTATGATGTCCAGTCCTGCTCCATGCTAGATATTAATTATAAAACTTCATATCCAACTGGAGGGGTGATAGGGTATGCAACACACTGACTGCTATCTTCAGCATCCAGATCTCCATGTTAGTACACTGGCAGAACTGTATGCTCTGCCAGCTTCAAACAAGGCTTCAGCCTTTGTGTGTACACAGTCCCAGTGGCATCACCAGGGGAGTTCAGACAACACCAGGTGACACACTAAAAGGAGGGGGTGACACCACTGCTCCTCGAACATCTCTATTTTGATAGAAACAGACTGTGGCATTTGCCTGTATCTCTTTATAATGCGGAAGAGATCATGTGAGTGGGGTGAGGGTCAGTGGGAAGAAAAAAGAGAGGCCCACTTTTAAAAATAAATAAATAAAGATTTTTTTTAATTTTTAAAAATGTTAATTTTTTAAAAATGTTAATTTTTTTAAAGATTTTCTTTTAAAAAATCAAATTTTACCAAATTTTCACTATAATCACATGAAACTATGTATATGTAAACACATTTATTATGTGCATATGATATTGTAATGTAAAGGTCATTTTATTTGCCAGTTGTTTATGTCACAACTAGTACCATTAGATTCAGTGATATATAGGAATTACCATTTATGACTAAATTAGTACAAAAAGCATTACTAAGCATTCTGTATGGATGTGGTATAGGAGGAGGTCAATGGGAGGGTGGTACCATGAGATACCACACCAGGGGACACCAGCTCTAGTGATGCCACTGCACAATCCTACTTGTGTTAAGTCACAAGCAGCAGAACAAATCAGGTATGCTGGCTATTGAGTGCTAGGAAAAGGCACCACAGAGGAATTTACAGTAGCAAAATGGGCCATTAGTCCCCTCCAGATGCCTGCTTAGCTTAGTGGAAAACAACACAGGCATAACTTTACTGCTGATGATGTCCTCACCTAGATTCTCAAAAATGATATTCCAAGGGAGACCTTATTAGTGTGCCCTATGGTCTGCATGTGGTCTTTCGGGTCCCAAAGTGCAGCCTCTTAAGCCTTCCAAAGCCTCCAAACACCCAATATTTAATATTGCACATTTTTTATTTCCCTAAGAGAGTAAGAATAAGTCAAAACCATGGCACGATGCAAAACAAAATGCTAAACAACAACAACAACAAAAACTCTACAAAATGTAATGATTTTGCCTCCCTGAATCTTGGGGTGGGGGGGTGGGGGTTTGGAGGCTTTAGAGGGGTACAGAAAATCAGCCAAAAATAGCCTGTAGGTCAAAAGTCCCTTTGTTCTCCTGTGTTTTTGTAACACTGAGTTTCTGTCCATGTGAACCTCAGAATAGTGCAGGAAGAGAAATACACAAGATGATGCACAAAAACTGGGGTCTGGAAGTGGAAGAGGATTCAATGCCACATGAGTGAATCCACTGGAATTTCCTTGGGGTTACAACACTAAGGTTTTTTATTTTAATTAAGTGAGCATGTTTCGTTTTCTTCCAAATGAAACCTAACAAACAGGATTTTCCCACGGTACACTTATATACTTTTAATGTGTGTGCGCGTGCGCATTACACCTTTTTTAATTGTACTATCATATAGGGACTGAGTGTTATTATAAGTGGTTCATTCACCTCAGCAAATTATATAGCTATAAAAGGTATTTTCTCACAAGGTGTGAGCCACCACATGTGTTTTTGACCCTTGCTCATCCTGACCAGGGAGGGACTAGCTGAGAGGCTAAACAGAATAGTAAACATGCCAAAAAGAGGCAGTAGTAAAACTTCTGATGAAAAAGAAATCTCCATAACTCATCCAACCTGACCCTGCTGATATTGTGTAATTCCAATTCTAGGGCAATGTGTGTGCTAGAATCCTCAAATTCATATCCCTATATGAGCTTGCTTGAGTTTTAAGATCAGTGAAGGAGGGCTTTCTCTCAGTCCTATCACAATCACAGACATGTTTGGTGAAGACATGAAAGAGAACATTCTTGGTGGCTGCTCCTAAGTGGTGGAATTCCCTTCTCTGTGATCATGTGGCCAGCATGATTGCACAGAATGCTGTTTACCTTCCCGCTGGAGAGGTACCTATTTACCTACTTGCATTTGTATGCTTTTGAACTGCTAGGTTGGCAAAAGCTAGGACTAGTGATGGGAGCTCACCCCATCATGCAGGAGCTGGGCCTCGCAGTGCCAACCTGCCAGTCTTGCAATCAACAGAGTTGGCATCTTAAGCACTTGAGCCACTGCATCCCATGTGAAACACCTTCTTTAAATGAGTATGTAGAGATCATGTAGCACCTTTGAGACTAACTAAAGAAAGAAGTTGGTAGCATGAGCTTTCGTAGACTTAAGTCTACTTCCTCAGATGTATTCAGTCACACTGATTCTACAGACTACATACTAATTCTACAGACTAACACAACTGTATCTTTGAATTCTACTTTAAATGAATTCATGTATCCAGGACCAAATGAACTGCATCCAAAAGTACTAAAGAAATTCAGAGTCACTGCCAATAAACTGTCAATAAAGATGGGAAATTCTTGGGGAACAAGAAGTGTCCCAGCACACTTGAGGAGGACACATGCTGCCCCCAGCTTCAAAAACAGGGAGAAAGAGGACACAAGCAATGACAGACCAATCAGCATGACTTCGTTAGCAGGAAGGGGTTTAGAACAGATCATGAAACAGTCAGTTTTTAAACCTTTAGGAAAAATGCTGTCATGGTTTTCTCAAAAATAACAAAAATGATCCAGGATAGTCTGACTCCTGACAGCGCTGGTCGGCCCTTGTGTCCACTGTCCACCTTGGGAGAAGACTGTTTCGAGAACAGGGTTCTAACTTGCTTGTGGCCGACGTGGACTCGGGCCACTCTTTCCTGCCTGTCTGTTCCACCCCATGGTGGAAATCAAGGCTTATGAGGAACTAGAGAGTTGGCTATGTTTTGCTTGGAGAAGAGATGACTGAGAGATTACTAGATGGCCATCTTTAAATATCTGAAAGTATGCCATGCAGAAGATGGAGAGAGCTTGTTTTCTGCTGCTCCATTAACCAAAACATAACAGGATTCAAATTAAAAGCTAAGAGATTCCACTTAAACATTAGGAAGAACCTCTTCATGATAACAGTTGTTCAACCGGGGAATAGACTGACTGACAGTGTGGTGGACTCTCTTTCTTTTGAGGACTTTAAACAGAGGTTGGATAGCTGTCTCTCAGGATTGTGTTAGTTGTGTATTCCTGCTTGGCTGAGGGTTGAACATAGATAGCTCTTTGATTCTGTAATGTCCCTTCATCACTTTATTCTTTCCTTGTTCTTTTTTTTTTTAAGCCACCTGTTCATGAGATCTGAGGGGGAAAACAATACGCTCTACTAAAACTATGCAGTTCTATGAAAACTGTGATTATAACTTTTTATGAGTTCATGCAGTGCAGCAATGTACGTATATGTACTGTTGGCCTGCCACACTCATGGCTTTAAATTCTTTTTAATCTTTTCCACTATCACTGTACTGATATCATTATGGGCAACATAACTGGAGAATTCTGTGTTGTTTAAACAACTGATTCACCTCATTAACTAAAAATTATCTCTTGGTTAGTTTGCAAGTCTGGACTCCCCTGAAACAGCCAGGAGGTCTCAGAACCCCTTAGTGCTTCTCTTTCAAAGCTAATCACACATGTGTTTAGACAAAACATTCACAAGAGCTAAAATATATTCACTAACTGGCTCAACAGACCAACAAAAAGAGCCAGCTTCTCACATGCCATACATGCCGACTCCATTCCCAAGTCGGCATCAAGCCACCTGCCTGACCAGATGGCGGACAGTCTTGGGATGTTCCTGCGGTGTGGCAATTACACAGCACACAACGCAGAAATGCGGAAGAGCTGCTGGTGCAGCGAAAGGAGCAGCTTTTTTCAGTCTCAAAAAGGAGCAGCATTTTGCCACTTCTTTGGGGGTTGAAAAAATGCCAAATTAGAGCTGTGGTGTGTTGTTGCCATGGCCTGGATCCAGTGCTCAAAGGGGCAGCCAAAAGCCGCTCCTTTGGCATGGTCTGCTTCGCCTGTAAGTCTGTTGTTGTTCAATGGAAGCTGCCTATCCACTGCACCTGCCTGTTATTGTGTACTTCCACCCAAAAGCACGCCCTACTTTCTTTTAAGGCAATGTAAGCATCCTGGTCTATTAACCACCCTTTAATGTGGCTTTTAGTGGAAACCTCTCAAAAGGGGGCTTCCATAATCAGGCTTGTGTCACATATATTTCAGTCCTGGAGCAACTGAGGCATCATCCAAGATCTCACAACACAGAACCTTGGTGTCTCTGAACAATCTAACTTAGAAAAAGAAACCTAAGCTTCTGGTTCTTTCCACAGAGAATCCAGCCAAATAGTTGCCCCCTGCTTTTGTTCACTGCCAGTGTTTCTCATGGTATAGCTACAAGTTTCACCAGCCTTGTTCATGCTATAGTTAGGAGGGAAGGAGTGAAAGTTTGAGGTGTGCAGATTGCTCTATGAGAATAGAGTGAGTTTCTTTCCTGTTTGAGAAAACTAAATCTCTGGCTCCTCTTCATCTTAGCTATAACAGCACTTTGTATCTCAGTTGCCTGCTATCACCTCATTTCCTCTGCTCCCTTTTTCTAATTTACCAATCCTTCTATTTGCCCCCACCAAAAAATATGTGTATGCCCCCACCCCACTCCTCTCTCATCTCTTTCTTCTTTCACCCTACAGCAGTCTCTTTATCCCCATCTCTCATCTATGCTGTCTTTTATCCTCTCTTTCGGCTATCTACATTTTCTTTTTGTACACTTTGTTTTGTACACTCCTGAGATGCCAGGATGACTCAGCTGAAACTGTTGTACTTTGGACATATCATGAGATGTGATTCACTGGCAAATATGATATTACTTGGTAAAATGAAAGGAAAAGGAGTAGGCCACACTACAGGTGGGTTGATTCAATCAAAGAAGCCACAGCCCTGAGTTTGGGATCTTGGAGGTCTCTAACTCATAGGTTAACCTAAGTCAAAGTTGATTTGACAGCAAACAGCAACAACAACACTCTGTCTTCATATCCTGTATTATTTTAACTTCTCTGCACTCTTAATTTGTCATTTTCTCCCTTTGCCCCACATTGGCTTCAATAAGTGAAATGTCAGGGTAGCATCTTACTTTTTGCTTCAGACTGCAGTTGTTTTGGGCTGGCTTTATATAAAAGGTTTGTTCTTGATTAAAGCATTAATTACTTCATCATGATAATATCAGATAAGAAGATCTATGCCCATACTTTCTAAATCATAATCTAATAGGACTGTTGCCATGCTACTTGCACTAAAAAAGAAAACAAACATTTACAAGGAATTTAAAACATTTCCCTACAGGATTTCCAATGCAATGGATACTGGAAGCAGGTACTGCAACTGAATAACTATAGACAGTTCAATGCAAAATAATATATGAACATTCATGATATCTGGATGGAAATATTTCAGACATGTTTTAATAGAATAGTGTGTTATTTATTGGATTTATAGCCCATCTTTCTCCCAAAGTTTTGGAGGACAACTATGCAGCAGCAGTGGCCAGTGTTTATGCCATCGGGTTGCTTCCCCCAGGCCCCATAATTTGATATATATTTTTTTGTCCTGCAAGCCCCCCAAAACAGTTTAAAACTGCTGCAGAAAGAAAGAAAGAAAGAAAGAAAACACCTTTGCTCCCCCAACCCTCCCATGTACTTTAGAAACATGCCAGAATATCATTTACTGGCAGTCTGACTCAGAGACCCAAAACATCAGTGTAAAACAGCAAGCTTTATTAAAAGCTAAAGTAGTTCACAGCATGGCAGTGTTGTTAGGACTGAGGCAATTCAGTTACACAATATAATAAAAGCACAAAGCAATTCAAACCTATTCACAAACTCCAACTCCATGTATCATAAAAGCAAAACTTTCTCATATCACCTCATTGTTTTCTCTTGTACCAGGCATTCATACAGAACTTACTTTGACAGTGCCGGATGCCTGTTACTTCCCCTTCACATCTTCACATCCACCCAACTTCACCAGCATGACATATCCCATCTTCCAGTAACATGAACCAAAACAGGCAAGCCCATATGACTTGGGCTGAAAACTGACAAAACTGAAGCAGGAAGCAATGCTGCTTAAAATGGTTTAAGCAGCATAATTTCCAGTTTGGCCAATTTTCAGGTTCTGACACATTTCTAAGTGTTGGGTGCTTAGGGGAGAAACGCTGTTGCACTTTGCATAGTTGTGTTGTTGTTTTTAATTATGGGATCTAAAAGAATTTATGGGCCACACTTTGAAACCCAGAGGCTGCATGAGTCCATGTGCTGTATTTTGCCTTTCTGCTATATTCTTTAGTCTTTCTCCTTTGCATTTCTGCTTTAGTCTTTATATATTGTAGACTGGGGATTTATGGGACAGAGAGACACAGATGCTCCCAAAGCCTATGTTATTGGTACAGATGTTTTCTAAGGCCACTGAGGGCAGGGATGAGACTCCTCCTGTTTTGATCCAGGCCTAACTCAGATTTCCAGCAAACTCAACAGCATCCCTAGTGTTTGGGGCCCAGTCAGGGAGAGAGCAAATAACTCCTCTCTTTCCCTCCATTGTCATTCAGTGAGGCATGACTATGAACACTCAGTCAGACAGTGGCTGCTGAGAATAGAATCATAGAGTTGGAAGAGACCACAAGGGCCATCCAATCCAACCCCTGCCATGCAGAAATACACAATCAAAGGACTCCTGACAAATGGCCAATGTAAGCACCCTGATATCCCCACAATGTATTTTTGATTCAGCTATATTTTGATATTGCACCTCTGGATGCTGGCACGTGCTGCAATGACCTTTGAAATGCCAGAAAGGTAGCATTTTGAATAAGGCATGTAGACTCCAGGCATGTGGACAGCTTAAACATAAATAGAAGTGGCAGGAGGCGCACATGCATGCAGACTCCACAGTCTGCATTTCCTACTGAAACAGAAAGTGAAGAATGGATTCCTACCAACAGATCAAACAAAACCGTGGTCCTCTTTTTCCCCAAGAACCCTTCCTGTCCACATATTTAGGGATGCTCCACATCCTGTCACTGCTTTGTGACATCAATCAAACTAGTCCTTTCTATTTTCTGGATATCAAAGCAATCTACCACTTCGTAAACCTTTTTTGGTCTTCCTGAAGGGTTATTAAGTCTTTCTTTCTCATGAAATCACCTTTACCTAGGTAGGGCTAGCTTTCAATTATAAATATGACTAGGAAAACCTAGCCTCTTTGTCACAATTATGTCTAGTGGTTTGTCTGAGCTGCTCCTGTTGCTCTCAGACTCTCAGTCCTAGGCATTCCTGCTTTCTATGGACCATTCTTCAAGACAGGCAGATATCCCCCTTCAACCCAACCCTCCAGATCTGCTATCCCCTTTCATTTTCCATTCCTGTTAGCTCTGTATGCTGGATCTTAGAGTCAGTTATTCTCTTAAGTTTGGTCTTTCATATTCCTTCCAAATAAGAGCTTTCTTAGTTCTTGATCAGCCTATGGATCCTTATTTTTTCATCTACTTCATGCTATTTGTGTGAAAGGATTTTGAATATGATGTAAGGCATTTGTTCTCACCTTGTCACTTCTGCAGGCATTGCAGGATGGATAGTTAATACATTCTGGTGAATATGTTGAAACACCTTTGGTAAACACTGCAAACACTGTAGAGGTAACTGCTTGGAGTAATGGAAGGGATGGCTTACTTTCTGAGCTATTTCATAAATTCGGAATGGTGTCACTCATTCCCTTTGGAGGTCATTGCACTATTAATCTTCCAATTGTTCAGAGACCACGCTTTATCTGGGATCAAATTTTCCTCACTCATTGCAGCTTTAACTAATTTGATAAAGATGTAGTCTGTTTTTAATTCTATATCACTGTCTGCGATCTTCATTCTGTTACGTGAAGGCAAATAAGTCCTCTGCTCAGCAGGGTTTATGTCCAACTTTAGCATGTTTAGGATTGACAGCAGCCTTCATTTAGAAGAGGAGGAAGATAGCAGTTTTACTCCTGGGAAGGCTTTAAAAAAAAAAACAAACGTGTGTGAGATTGATCATTTTTAGCACCTTTGACTGATCATTCCTGGGGGAGGGGGAACTATCAATAGTTTAACTATGAAAGGGTTTGGGTCCAATTCTGCTTGACCAATTCAAGGGTGCTTAGCCTACCGGTGCCTAGTGTTGCCTGCCTGCCCTCTTTCAATGTCCATGGCAGGAATCCTTACCCGTGTTTCCCAACCCTTTGAACTGCCTTCTGGAGAGCAATGTTTCGTTTTGATATTTATACACTGCTCCCTTTTAAAAATTAAAGCATCACACTACCACTAGTAAATTTTCCCGTGCCCACAAATGTACATAAAATTATGTTTAGGATGGCCTGGTTTAACTATGTGGCATACATGGAATTCAGTATGGGAGGCTCTGTGAGGAACAGTTGGTATTCATCATCCTAGAGTAATTGAAACTAAACAATCATAAATTATTTTCCTGAGCAATGCTGGATTTTGTTGTTGTGGGCCTTTAAGCCATTTTCGACTTATGACAACCCTAAGACAAACCTATCATGGAGCTTTCTTCGCATGATTTGTTCAAAGAGGGTTTTTCTTGGTCTTACTCTGAGGCTGAGAGGGCTCACCAAGTGGTCTCCAGAGTTATATATAGTCCAATGCAGAAACAATTACACCTTTCTGGTGCTCAGTGCTAGATATTACAACTAGTAAGGAGAGAGAGAGATTAGATTAGGATAGATAGATAGATAGATAGATAGATAGATAAGATAAGATAGATGACGAAAACTAGCAGAGCAAGAAACAAAGTAGGAAAGAACCTCTGTCCTAGATTTTTTTTTTGTTTCTTTTTGTTTCTTTAGTACTTAAAAAAATATAGCTGTCAGAAGTCTTGCCTGGAAAAGGACTCTACCTAGCGGTGGAGAAAACAAGAACAACTGGTGATAGCTTGTGTTGCAATTAATTCTCTTTAGTCTGGCTTTGCATTCTTCTTTATCCAATATTTCTTTTATCTCTATATACTATTAAAATATTTGTCTCCACCACAGCTCCAAAACCATCAGACTTCCCAAAATTGGGGAGATCCCAAGGGTATTCATTATTGGGCTATTTTGTTTCAGAATGGATTATTTTTTAATAATAAAATAAAATAAAACCTCTGTTATCACATTGATTCACAAGGTGCCATTGAGACACTGGACCCAAATATGGGGAGGATGGGTACAGGATGTGGGTAAAGGCCCACCTTCAGAATCATATGACAGGTTGGAGTCATTTGTATTGGAATATTCAGTTCTTCCTTGCTATATTCTCTATTTTAAGGTATTTTCACATGCTCTTCCAATCTCTTCCCACCACCACCCCTCAAGGACACTTCAAACCCTGAAAATCAAGGAAGTATTAACAAATTGGTTTAACTTCTTGTTCAGTATTCTAAACACTCAAAATGTGAGAGCCTCCAGGGCAGGCATAAGGTATGTCATCGCCACAGAAAAGGGAGAAGATGCCTCACACCCTTCCTCTTATAGAACCAAACTGGATTGGCCCCAGAAAAGACAGATTAAAATGATTTTGCCAGGGCTCCACTGCTGAACTAGATTGCATTTTATACAACACTAGAGAACAAGAGCACTATATAGCTTCAAAACACACTGCAGAAATAATCCAGTTTGAGACTGCTTTAACAGCCCTGGCTCCATGCTAGGGAATCCTGGGAAATGTAATTTATTGTGGCCTGGGAGCTCTCTGACAGAGGCGGCTAAAATGTCTCACAAAACTACAGTTCCCAGAATTCCCTAGCATTGACTCAGGGCAGTTATAGTAGTGTGCTTTGGGCTCTAGTTACTCTGTAGCTGAGTGTAGTGGACCTTGGAGGTTTTAAGCAGAGGGTAGATGGCCATCTGTCGGGAATGCTTTGATTGTGAGTTCCTGCATTGCAGGGGGTTGGACTGAATGGCCCTTGTGGTCTCTTCCAACTCTACTATTCTATATAGCAGGATGAAGAAACTCAGCACTCTTTTTCTGAAGCCACAGACCCTTCACACTTATTTTTTTTCCTGCATAGCATTTGGACACCACACATCCCTGACCATACTCCTTCAAAACTTTTTTTTCTCAGCTGAAAAATCTGCAAGTTAAAACCAGAGGTACATTTCTGGTCATTTCTGTTAACTGCCTTTGAGCCAGCCTTGACTCAAAGCAATGTGGTCTACCTGGTATGTGGCCTTTCTCTGTCTGTAGTGCCCTCCACCTTTCCAAGCATTATTGTCTTTTCAAGTGAGTCATGGCTTCTCATGATGTAGTCCAAGTATGACAGCCTCAGCTTCTTCATCTTGGCTTCCAGAGAGAGTTCAGGCTTGATTATTATTATTAAACTTTATTTCTAGAACGCTGTAATTATACACAGCGCTGTACAAAGTCAGTAAAATTAAGGAGTATATAAAAGCCTGCCCAAGGCGTACACTTTAAGGCCTGTTACAGACAGCCAAAATAAAGCTGCTTCGAGTCACAGTGGAGGTATGGTGTTTCAATGATGCATGCGTCCTAAGAGTCAGAAGCCACACCAAAAGCCACATCCCAGTTCCTTAGGCTGGGCTTGTCTTGGTGTTACTCTGTACTTCTTAGGACGCATGCATCATTGAAACACCATACCTCCACTGTGACTCGAAGCAGCTTTATTTTGGCTGTCTGTAACAGGCCTAAGATAATAACAATTAAATTGATCTGTTCAAAGGACCCAGAAGCAGCTTCTTTTTTCAAGAAACATTCCTATTTGTCTAACTAACAATTAATGCACAAACCTCCTTCCTTGGAGATATTTAAACAGAGGCTGGATGGCCATCTGTCAGAGATGCTTTGATAGAGAGTTCCTGCATGGCAGGGGGTTGTATTGGATGGCCCTTGTGGTCTCTTCCAACTCTACGATTCTATGTTTGTATAATTCTATGAAACCTTGTAAATTTTTCTATGACCTCGCTATCCAGGCTTGCTATGTACAGTAAGTTAGAAATAAGATCTTTACTCAGGAATTTTCATTTTCATCATAAATTGATAAAATCAGTAAAGTGCTTTGAAAGTGTATACAGTGCACCCTCCCCTTACATGGGGATCCGTTCCGGATCCCTCGGCACAAGGGGAATTACGTGTGTGCTGGAGTTCCATTGGAAGTAATGGGGGTGCGCCCCATTACTTCTTCCAGGGTGTGCAATGGGCTCTTCCGGCATGGCTTTCAGCATACGCTGAAAGCCACATATGATGTGCCTGCGTAAACCACAGGTGCGCTGTACTGTATATTGATTAGGCAACAGATCTTACCCTGCTTAGTAGTTGGATGAAAGATTGCTAACAAATACCAGGTGCTCTAGGCTATATTTCAAAGGAAGGCAATGGCAAACCACCTCTAAGTATTATTATTATTATAATTAATACCCTGCTCTTCAGCCAAAAGGCTATCAGAGCGGCTTACAAATTGTTAATTAGACATTTCCCTGCCCTCAGGCTTACAATCTAAAGAGACGAGACACAAAAGGAGAAGGGAATGGCAGTGGGGAAGGGGGAAAAGTCCAGCATATCTTTCTCTCCCTTGGAGGCCTGGACCACAGCAGATGGACTGGAAGAAGGGCTCTTCTTCTTACTCTGATTAGGCCCGATGGAGCTGGCCTGCCCTTCTCTCCCTCTGGATGGTGGATGCAGCAAGGGCCTTCTTCTTCTTCTGTTCTTTACCTATTCATGGTCTTACCATAAGGGAATGGGCAGCTTGAAGACACACATACATTTTGATTAATTATTTTGTTAATCCAATCAAAAACTTCCTACCAGAATGAAATTATTTTAAGGCAGCCAACCCATATATGTTCCAATGGACCAACATTATTACAGCCTCTCCAGCATCTAATAAGCTCTTACTGATCTTGTGTAGTCATAAGGGGCACAGATACCAATAATATATCACCTTACTAGTACTCTCCTTGAAGATCTCCAAATTGTATCCCATTTATTTTTTGGCAATCTGTACTCCAAGCCCAGCTTCCCATGCACCTTTAGATCCTTTACTGGACACATGTATAGCCTCAATAATTGTTTTATAAATCTGAGGCAAGCCCCTTAGTTCTAGTAGTAGTATCAAGGCACTATATCTCAAAGGTTGTAGGGGAGCAGAGTGGACCAGCATGTTTCCTTGTATAACCAAGAGGCAAACACAAGGACATGAAATTTGTTCAGTCAACTAGGGATATACAGTATTCTTCTCTTCTCTCTCTCCTTCTTTCTTTGCTAGTTGTTCTTCTGATGTTGGTTTACGATTTATAAACAGAGCTCTAAATCTACAACTCTTTTCTCTTCCCAAATGACAAACTGGTTAAATTTACCACCTTGATGAAAATCAGGGTGTATTCAGATGAGGGCACATTTTAATATGAGTAAAACCTATCCTGAACATCTGAAACAGAAAGGGATTCTCAATCTGCTTCAATTTTTTTCTTGAAAATCGTTAAAGATAAAGGCATCAGCTATACCTAAAATGTCCTTTTCTATATGAACCCATACTATTTCACTAGATTTAATAAACTTAGTGAGTTGCACCAATGAAATGAAAATAACATTTCTATAAACTAGGAATTGCAAGCCCTTCCATTTTAACTTGATTGTATTTCACACCATTAACAAAACTAAGATTTTTCTTCTCCCACAATAAACTATTCAATATTTGCCAGTTTTTCAGATATTTTGTCAGAAGGTTTCCTCTAGCAACGGACTGCAAAAGTTCTATATTTGAGCTAAAGGGTGGCAGCGTCCTCTTGTGGGGAAGATTTCAGAGATGCTCTTGAAGAAGAGTTCCAAGTGGAAAGCAGGGGAAAGATGTGACTATAACCTTGTATGAACCAGGCTTTGGAAGGCAGAAAGTCCCAAATGTTAGTTATTGATACAAAGCACAGCCTTCCCAACCTGAGCAAGCAAAGGAAATAAAACCACTGGATCCAACTAAATTTTATCAAGTTTATTTTAAGAAAATTAACATGACATTAAGTAAAAATGCAAAATTGTGCAATTATGGCAAAATGTTTAAAAATCCACGTTTGCCCTCGGAGGACTACAGTACTTCTTACGGACATACCTGAGCACTGAACATCTGACGCCATTCTTGCCCAGATTTTGAAACACAAGGAGTGTTGATATTACACAAGCCACATGCACCACAAGTGTAGAGCACTGCCAGCTATGACTGTAGCCCACTGGACTCCAGTGGTGCTGCAGATCCCTGCTTCAATATCATGGGTCACATGCAAAGCTGTAGATAATGTGCATCAGCAGTGCCTGGTGGACTCTGCCTTCAAGTCAACAAGCTCAAGAGGGAAAACAGGCTTTCTCCAAGCCTTTTTTAAAAAACATTAAAAGAAGAGTGAAGCCTCAAGAAGCTAATATGAGCAGCAAAAAGATGGGCAGAAAGAGAAAAGGAAACTACACACAGATCAGCACAATGATGGTAACTTCAGTGAAATTGTCGTCTGCTGATAAGTTGTGCAGGGTTGTTTTAAAATCAGATTTTTCAGAAGCAACTTTGCGCTGGTAAACTCTCACTGGATAATTTAAAAGCATGTAAACAACTAAAGTTAATATTACTGCTTAAATTACTCATGCATACGACTCAATATATTCCACCCTCATGGCAAATATTTCAAGAGTTAGCCTTCCAGGACGCTACAATCAAACCCTCCCCCATCCCCAGAGTGTGAATGGTTAGACAAAGTTCTTTGTATTTAGTGCAGATTTTAAAAAATGAAAAGAACAAAACTACTGTAGACTGAACCACAGCATACTACATTTCTATACATCACATGACAGCGTCATTTACTAAATTAAGCTAATTTCTTAAACTTCAAGTCAGATTGAACTCTCCACTAAATAAATACAGAAAGATTGTCAAGAAGCAGCAGTCACTCTTGTAAAAGATTTATCAACTGAATATTTTTGAAAGGTATAAACACTTTTTTTTCCTTTTTGCAAAAAAATAACCCTAATGCAACATTTAAAGGAGGACGCTTCAAAAGGTTTGAAGCTACAAGGCTTACAACAGCATAAATATAGCCAACTAAACAAGAAGAAAACTGGACAATCATACATGTGACAAGCCAACTCGGGGAGGGGGAACACCTTATTTTAAAATCCACAACTGTACTTGAGACATCAAAACCTTAGTCTTTTATTCAGAGAAAACACAAGGACTCACAGCTAAGATAGCAGACTAGCTGTCACAGACCACACAACCCAGGATCTTAGTACACCTGATAATTTTAGCCCTGGAGTTAATTCTACAAAATCTGGAGAATCCACTGCTCTCCATTCTTTTCCCACTGTTTCTGCTTACAGGGACATGCCACACACCCTGAAGTACTGAACTGAACCCCAAACCATTTGAACGGTATTCACATTTCCAATTAGTTGCACAGAGGGTCAGGTGCAGAATCAGATGCTGGAAATGGTTGACTACGGAGTTTTGCATCTTTGATACTCCCAAACTGAGAATCCAAGTGCTACTGAGATAAGAGCTGAGTGAGAGACTGTATTGTTTCAGATTAAATAAGAGGACATAAGCATTAAGTAAACTGCAACTAACCACATATTCTTCATTAGCCTGATACCAAGAGTGGTCAAGTGGCAACAAAAATAATTTAACCACATCATTTCAGATACTTACAGATATTTTATCTCAATGTCCAGACTACGTACCTCCAGCATGGTGTTTGAAGAAGCCCAAAGAAAAAGCTGCTTGCTGAATCTCTGGAAGATGAGGTATGTGATGGAATGAGGTTTTATGATCCTTTTTGTTTCACAGTTGTGTTCAATATATTGTGCAAGATTTAAAATGTAAAAAGCCAAATGGGATCATATGAACACAAAATATTACTGGGGACAAACAGACCATATTTACTGAAACAACACTGCTTTACATTTAATTTCTTAAACCACAGTTTGACAGACTTAACTAGTAAGTCAAAAGTAACTAGCATTCTTGGACACAAGTCATCTTTTAAAGCAAAACTTAAACTGAACCAAGATGAAATTTTGCTCTTGAGCAATTGTGCTCCTCAGCTTCTTATCCATGACAAAGAAAAATATCACAGGTTAAGAGATACCATTAGACTTTTAAAACCATCACAGTAAGACTAATTAGAGCTCTGTAAAATACAAAGTCTTACTCAGTTACTTCAAATATATCTTAGATGTAATGTCACAAGCTACTGACTTGCAGAAGTGGCTATGCTTGGATCACAAAGAAGCTCAGTAGTGCAAACATTCACATAACTCCAGAAACAACTGAAGGCTAGGCAACAATCGGGAAACTCCAAAGGTACTGGAAACAGCCAGAACTGTTTTTACATTAGATTCACTGTTATATCAGAATTCACCAGGTGCAAATCAATCACATGGCAAAACAGTAACAGAAAGGAAGACAAGGTGATAAGTCTGCAAGCCATGTTGCTGCAAAATGGTCCAGTAGTATGCTCCCAATAACCACCTGTATCACAGTGCAACCCTATGCATGTTTACTTAAAAGTATGTTCTATTATGCCCAATAGGGCTTACTCCAAGATAAGCAGACACAAGATTGCTGGATAACTCAAACTGGTTTGGCTGATTAGAAGTGTCTTAACTGCATTGTCAAAGTTACTGAAGAATAGACAAAAAGTGCATTGAGTGCTTAACCTTCTAAGTGATGGAACAATTCCCCCCAAAACAGTCTTTATGTTTACTTAGCCCATTCTTATTCTACTTAAGAACTAGCTCCACAAATTCAAATAAAATAGGAGTTTACACACAAAGCAGCAAGAAACATGCTTAAGACTAGACATTAATACTAACTGACTGCCTTACATTGGCAATTCCATTTGACCCATTTCAACTTACAAGTATTAAAAATGTACTACTAGCACCATTGGGTTTAAGCCCTTAATGGAGTGACCACCATATTTCACTGTTTATGAAGCTCTACAATAGGAAATGACTGTTGTAACGCCACTGGAAGATTATGAAGAGAAGATCACACACATTAAGCTCACAGAAGAGAAGCAATGCCGCCACTTCAAGTAGGCCTTCTCTTTTTTTAATGGTAGCTTATGTTCTGCTGCAACATCTTCAGAAGCTACCACAGTGTATAAACATGAAATATTTCAGTACCATTATACACACAGAAGAGGTATAAGGACCGGGTATTTGCCTTTTTAGTGTCACTAAATCACAGCAAACAAGTGATATTGCCTCAGATTTTACCCGTATTTTAAATAAGGAGTCACTTCAAACTTGCTCTCTTCACCCTAGCTATTCATGTTAGATTTGCTGTACTGGAGTGCATAGTTACCCTCCAATCCATCTACTCTTGCTTTTAATCAAACTGTCACTCTAGAACATGATCAAATGACTCTAGCAGAGAAAATGCTGATAATTGCACTTCATAACTCACCTTACTCCGCAGAAAAACATCCATTAGGAAACTAAGCTACTAATTCTTCTCCCCACTGCAACCTTTAAACAGCACCCATCCCCATGTAAAAAGAAAAAAGGAAAAAAAGCCATCCATTTTAGCTTACATAAATACTGACAAAATTGGAGTTGTGTTGTTGTTGTTGTTGTTAAAAACAGATTTTTCTGCTAGCATTCAATACCAAAGTCACTAAGGCCTTTTACCAATGAAAGGAGGGGTAAAAAAAACCACTGGAGTCAAATAACTTTCTGAAGACACTGTGGATACAATTTAGCAACAGCACATTCAAAATGACGTCCAAGATCCCAGAGCTTATCTGGAGTTTCGTACACTTTATGCCACTGGTCAGTAACTTCATCATACTGATAAAGAGAATTCTTTCTGCTGGTTCTGAAGACGTGCTCTTCAACAGTGACTTGAGTGGCTCGAACAAACAAATGGAGCTTATTTTTGAGGACAACAAGTTTAATATATGGATTAATGGACTGATCGCACGGAAAGTCTTTCTTTCGAGTCCACTTGTTCAATTCAATGTCATAGGCCTCTACGGTAAACATACGCTGATGGTTTCCACAGGTTCCAGCAATGTAGTAGATGGAGTTATTGTAGACAGCTGCCAAACCCTGGATCCTAGGCACAGTCATGGGAGTTAAAAAAACCCAGTAATCTTTTTGAGGATCATAGCAGAGGAAAAATTCTCCTAAGAACAGAAAGAAAGACAAACCAAAATGTTAAAAGGAAAAAAAGTGAAGATTTTTTTTTTAAAAAAATTAAGAGTTTGCCTGTAATAGATTCAGCATGATGGATGTCTTAGATTATTGCAATAATATAGTTGCTTAAGAGCATTATCAAATATTTTGCTGTGGAGCAGAACCTGCGTGGTGTTGTGGTTTGAGCACTGGACTAGGATACTGGGAGACCTGGGTTCGAATCCTCCTTCAGCCATGGAAACCCACTGGATGACCTTGGGTAAGTCATACTCTCTCAGCCTCAGAGAAAGGCAAGGGCAAACCCCCTCTAAACAGATTCTGCCAAGAAAACCCCAAGAAATGACTTGAAGGCACACAACAAGAAGCCTAGTGGACTTTAGTGAGTCCATTCCACAGTAAAAACTTGTTCCAATTCAAAATTCACACTTAAGACTAGCATCTGTTTATGTTATTTTATTTTTATTTAATTAATTTATATGCTGCCTTTCTCCTGGAAAGTTATGACTTTGTTAGTATCTACTCAATCATATCAGGAGCATTTATATTTATAAATACTGGAATTTATCAGACGTTAGCACTCCAGTAAGAAAGCCAGATTACTTTCGCATGTAATATTTTTGTGTTCAAAGAGGACAATTGTTTTGTCTTGGTGACAGGAGAAAATATGTATTTACATATAAATGAATGAAATATGATCAACAATACTACACATTAACACATGATGTCTAACTGGAGATTAATTTGTGTTACTTTTTGGAAGAACCTCCTTCGCCAACCATGATGACTTTTATCAATTTGGAAGCAATTACTGGAGCACACTAGCATAACCTACTGCAAATTTAGGCTGCCAACAGGCATACCTATGTTTTGGATGAAACAATTCAATGACTTAAGTAGTACATGAAAACCACAAAGCAGAAATGCAGAGAGCCACAGCAGGATGTTTTTCTTTCCTTGAATCATTATGCAGTGATAAAAGATGGAGATTCTTTGGAAGGAATGGATTTAAGTTCCTAAAACAGATTGAATATAGTGCTTTGCTTGTTTGTTGAAACATTTCACGATAACCACATTCTCTCCAATTTACAAGGGACAGTATACAAAGTTTGCTGACAACCTTACCAAAGCTTCTTTAATCCAGTACTTTACTGGAAGGAGCTCCATGTTTTCATCAATACAGAATACACCTGAGCATGGGAGGGAGTGCGCTGCCATCACTTCATCACATACATAAGTTCTAAAATTTATTTAGGTATCTCAAGTACCTTATCACTACATCTTACACATAGAACAGAATTCCTCACACATTTATGATCATCAGACACATAACACCCAGAATAGAATCTATGTCTTTAAAGAAACACTTCTACACACATCAGTTCATCTTCATTCTAGATAAGGCCACTAGGTATGTTCACACTTATATGCATTCACATTAACGTTTCACATTGTTCATTCTGTTCCACACGGACTTATATTATCAGTATTTATTAGCTCACATGAAATAAAATCTCTGTGTCCTGGTCCACTAGACATTTAACTGAGGCTCATAAATCACGACTTTCCTGATAACCACAAATTGTCCTCAGACCAGCAAGAACCTTCATTTCTCAGCAGGTCTCTGTCATATGACTAAACATTTTATAAATCTGCAGAGAGCCATGAGAGCTTTTGGTTCACACGTTTGGACTGTGAAGCTAGTACATTCTCACTGGAAGCCTTGCAATTTGTTGGAAAGAAAACAAACAAACAAACAAACAAATGTAGTTTTGTTTTTGTTTTTTACACAAAGCATTGTGTCCAAAGCCAAAATGGATGTGACATCACAAGCTCAGCTACTGAGCAAGATTTAAAATGAATAGGTGTGGCAAGGTGCAAGCAAGATTAGGAACCTGCTACGAAGGGAGAAGCACTAATAATTTCTTCTACCCCCATGAATCTAAATCAGGTGCCCCCTGTGCCTGCTGTTCACCACTGGTACCTGCAGGTACTTTTCCTCACACTATGAGTATCAAGTAGACTCCATACCTCTTCTAACAGAGACAACAGTGGAGAGAAAAAGTTTTAAAAGTCCCAATGCCACAATCCTAAACCAGCTCAGACTACCCCTAGTATTATTTAAAATAAAATACTGCACACCAGGACTATAAAGCTTACAGCGTGTTTGTCGCTGAGATGAACAAATAAGGTAAGGACATGGAGAAAAGACCAAATAATGCAAACAACGAAGAAACTGGTAGAGAGTGGTGGTTTAAAGGTCTAAGCATTGCACAAAATGCTTCATTTGCACAAAGGGTAATGTAAATATGCAAAGCTTCCTCATCAAGAGTCAACCCACTGGTCCATGTATGCAATGCTGTGTTCTGTGAATGGCAGAAGCTTTCAAACCCCTCAGCCAAAGACAGATCTTTGCCAAGCCTACTACTCAAGGCCCTTTTCACTGATAATGCCAGGGAACTCATGCATGCAATGCAAGCCATTGGCTCTTCCAGTGAACTATGGCCCAGTTAACACTGCTGCTCACAAGCTTCCTAACATTTTATACACTTCTTGATATAAACAGCAGCCCCAGTAAATTCTACTATGATCCCACAAGAAATTTTCACGGAAGATCTTCGTATCATCTACAGATACACCATCTTCCCCTCTTTTGAATTATGAATTATAGTCTGAAACACTTAACAACATCAAACCTTTATCATGGTTAAAAATATGCAACTTACACCATGGAGTGATTTACTGTATATATTCAACTGTAAGTCAACCTCATGTATAAGTCGAGAGCAAGTTTTAGGGCCAAAATTATGGATTTTGATATGACCCGTGGATAAGTCAAAAACCTAGGGGCATGTAACAAAGGATCTAAGAGATAAAGCAAAAGAAAAGGATGCCAAATAACTTACAAAATTCCTAAAGGGGTGGCGTCATGCTGCCCCTTTGTGTGCCAGATCGAGGTCGCAGCAACCACACGCCGCAGTCCCAATCCAGCCTTTTCCTGACACCAAAGAAGAGGCTTTTTGCACGAGAAAAAAGGCACCCCTTTTGCCACCATCACAGCTCTTCTCCGCGCATGCAGCATGTAACTGCTGAGCCGTAGGAGCATTCCGATGCTGCCCGGCATCTGGACGAGTGGGCAGCATGATGCCAGTTTGGGGTGGAGTTGGGCCAGGCAGTATGTGGTCACCACACC
Organism: Sceloporus undulatus; assembly: GCF_019175285.1. Classification (NCBI taxonomy): domain Eukaryota; kingdom Metazoa; phylum Chordata; class Lepidosauria; order Squamata; family Phrynosomatidae; genus Sceloporus; species Sceloporus undulatus. The sequence goes on along the minus strand of NC_056523.1, from coordinate 32,844,821 downwards.
CCCACGCCACCCTGAAGCTGGCTCTTTATGCCAGTTTGTTCAGCCCCTATGTTAGAAGTGATTATAGCCTTTAATTTTAATAGCAATAGCATCTACATTTCTATACCACTTCATACTGAATTAAGAAGTCTCTAAGCAGTTTACAATGTGTAAGCTAACTGTGCCCAATAAGGTGGATACTCATTTTAGCGACCTTGAAAGGATGCCAGGCTGATTCAACTTTGAAGTCCTTGGCTGGTATCCAACTTACAACTTTGTGAGTGAGTGGCTGCAGTACAGTGCGCCTGTCTTTTATGCGGGGGATCCATTCCAGATCCCTCCGCGTAAAAGAAGTAGCATGTATGCTTGATTCCCATTACAAGTAATGGGGCTCATGCTCACGATGGCGTGGGGCGGTGGTGGCGTGTGCACCACGGGCACATACGCCATTGTTTCTCCTGTTGTGTGGCACCGCTTTTTCTGGCACTGCTTGTAGCATATGCTGAAAGCAGCAAATAATGCATCCACGTATGATGCGGGAGCACTGTACTGGCATTTAAGCACTGCACCACCAGGACTCCCTAATTTAATGTGATAACTTTGCCTAATTTTAATCCTGACAAACATATACAAATGTCTTCTTCAAATCCTGATTCCTCCTGTGCTTCTTTGAGAGAAGCGCCAAAGAACTGCCACTGTCACCATTTTCCCACACAGGCTTTCAAAAAGATCGCCAGCTGTGCATTGACTGAGAGAGTAGAGTGGGTCATTGCTTCTTTTGGGTTCTCCCAAGATGGACCAAGCTCTCACCTTTTCCCCTCCACATTCGCAGGATTACTGTGAATGTGGAAAAAACACAAACAACAAAGAACACTATTTTTTTACCTGAGAAAACACTTCTCTAGGAATCTCTAGGTCCTCCAGTGCAACTCTGTGGTCAACATCTGCCAGACATTGACCACAGAATTGCACTGGAGGGGCCATAAAAGCCTAGTGGATTGTTCTCTCTAGGAATCTCTAGGCCCTTCAGTTTGTCTTTTGGCTACAGTTGACCAGAGTTGCACTGGAGGACCTAGATATTCCTTGAGAGAACATATTTATAAAATCAGTGAATAATCAAAGCCATAAAAGTCAAAGCTGCAAATGTGGAAGGATCAGTATATTTACCTTAACCCATAGATAAGTTGGCCCAGGTTTTCTGGTTCAATGTTTTGCCAAAAAATTCTATACTTATACATGAGTATATACAGGAACTTTGCTTTGCTTATAGTACATATGAGCAGACCCTGCCATCAATCGAGAACTCTTGAGTAGTGACTCAGACAACTAGAATTAGTCACTTCACCAAATACTCCTATACACACACAAATATCTTACCCTGTAAAACATAGATATTATCTTTGTATTCCACAGCATTATGAAACTCCATTGCTACAGGCATTGGACAGACAGCTGTCCAGCAGTTCTCTCGGCTATCATAACACTCCACGGATTTCAGTGAGTTGCGTCCATCTCCTTCATAAACCCGACCACCTATTGCATACAGTTTACCACAGCAATGAACAAGTTTGCAGCCTATCCTGGCACGAAGTAGTGGAGCTTTAGGTATCCATCTATTGCCTGAATGATCATACATCCAGAAGTCACTTTCTGCTCTGTGGTCTATGGAGACCTCACTACTGCTTGGTCTGTACCCTCCAGCAATGTAAATGTCATTATCAGGTGAAACAAGAATCCCCACTTCTCGCAAATCATTGGGTGGCTTGCATAGTTTGAAGACTCTCCCTGTTACAGAATCTAAACAAGGCACTGTTTGCTTCTTTCCTGAGTGTTTATGGGCAGCATCAAAGCAGATGATCATTTCTGAAGCAGTCATTCCAAGACGTTGGGTATAGCCATTGGCACTACTTTGTCCTTTCTGTATGTCATTTTGGGCTATAGCCTGTGCAAACATTGGAGGAATTTGCTCTATGAATGCTTCATCTAACAGGGGCATGCGGATGCATTTGGCAAAAATTTCTGGCAAGTGGGCTTCTCTCTTGTTGGGCTCATGTTCAAACCATCTTATAATGCTTTCATAGACATGCTCTTCCTTATCAACATTTAAGTCATTGCTGTCCAGTATGCTTATGAGTTGATCTTTCCTCAGTTGGAGAAACTCTTGCTCTTTGGTGACACACAGAAACTTTTTACGAATGTAGTCTTGTGATCTGACTTTCAATTCCTGATGCCCATAGTGATCAGCAAAGATAAATACACCAATTGAGTTCTGCGGGTCCAAATGACTGATCATGTATTTAGCACACTGGTCCTGGATAGAAGGGATCTGGAAGATACTAGCTGCAGTGAACAAAGCTTGGACATTGGCCTCTGTCAGTGTTACTCTGGAGGTATATGCATAGTTCAATACCAAATGCATGGACTCTGCTTCAACACCAACAATCCGAACCTCTTTCTGGGTACTCTCAGTAAGGCCACTAGTGAACATTGATCTGCAAAAAGAAAATATGCAGTTATGAAGTTCTGTTATTATGTCAACAGTAAACCTAAACTTTTTATTAGTAGCTTGTGCTGAAGCAAACCATTTTAAAATCCTTGTTATTGTTACCAGAATCAATGAAATTCAGACAATGAATCAAGGCAACTGAAATTTTGTTAGCTCATCCTCCACTGTGCTTTACCATCACCACTAGCAGCTCACTGTCCCAACTACTTTGCACATATACATGCTACTACTCAGGGCAGGAACTGTAGCATGTAGTAAATAAGATAGGTTTTGCAATCTCTGAAGATCAATTGCTTACTTATTAAGTGCGGCCTACATAGCTGTTAACGATACTGCATGCTAAACAGTTTGGTGCTCCAGCAGCAATAAGTTCAGTGTTCTATTGTATTTGTATACTGTAACAACCCAACATTAGATAACTATGCAAGTTCATCAAGCCAAGAATTGAAAACAGAAACACACACACGAACAGTATAGTAGGAATATCTGTACTAACAAGCCTAGGTTTATCTCAAGGAGTAATACACAAAATAGTGAAGAGCACAAAATTAGGCTGCAGCACAACCAGTACAGGTGTTTACATTATGACAAGCTGGATGAGCTCTGATGCAATATGGAGTAACTCACAGTGTTTGAAAGCAACCTTTTCGCAATTTTCCTCCCATTGGAAATATAGGCAGGTTTTGGGACCAAAATTAAAGATTTTGATATGACTCATGGTAAGAGAGTAAAATTTTAGGGGAAAAGCAAAGGAAAACGATGCCAGAGAACATACAAATTTCCAGCAGACATAACTGTTAGTGCCACCCTGGATAGATGAGGAGGGAACTACAGTAAATGATGGCTTTGCAATGTATGGGGGAGATGACCAGACATAAACGGGGCTAAGAAAACATACATGTCTAAAAGGATGAAAACGTAAAGCAAAGAAAATAGTGACTACATTAGCAATGATTACAGACTTTAATTTAAAGTAATAACTTTGCCCAGTTCTAACCCAGAAAAGCTGACAAACATATACAAATGTCTTATTCAAATACATCAAAGCATAATTCCTCTCGACATTCCTTTAAGGGGAGGAGCCAAAAAGCTGCCATCACTGCCATTTTTTCAGCCAGGCATTTAAAAAGGTCTGAAGCACCACTGAGCCAGAGAGAGTGCAGGGGGTCAGCGCTTCTATTAGGTGTGCCAGGGATTCTCTTGCCTTTTGACTGCCTGAAAGAAGAGCCCTCCCTCTATCCACCATCTTGAGGGAAAGGAAGGCAAGCCAGCTCCAACAGGCCTGCCTGAAAGAAGAAGAGCCCTCCCTCTATCCACCATCTTGAGGGAAAGGAAGGCAAGCCAGCTCCAACAGGCCTCCGAGGGAGAGCAGATCTGCTGGACTTTTCCCCTTCCTTACTGCCATTGTCTTGTCTTTTTTAGATTGTAAGCCTCAGGGTAGGGAAATGTCTAATTAACAAACTGTAAGTCGCTCTGATAGCTTTGGCTAAAGAGCGGGGTATAAATAAATATTATTATATTATATTTTGCCATGCTACGAGAAGGGGATGTTTCTTTTTTGATAAGTTTATTTACAATGACCTATGGATAAATGAATCCATTTTTGGGGGGGGGGGGTCAATTTTTAAACTAAAATTTCCAGACTTATACAAGAGTATGTACACCAGTCTTGCAAGAGGAGCTAGCAACTGTCAATCAGGTATGTAGAGACTGTCCCAAGTCATCCTGTGTTAGCACATTAGCCAACACAAATTAATCCAAGAGGTAAAGATGAAGCTAAAACAGACTTTTAACCATCCACATATTCCATAGAAACTCAAAGGATTAGGAAATGGTACATTGTGAACTTACTGTAAAGATTTATTCTTACCAAGGAGAAGGAGACATCTAGGAACTGGTTAACTTCATCTGCTGCCCAGGCAAGGCAAAGAATAACATAGTCTTAACTGAAACTTTTGCTAGTTCCTCTACTCAGTCCTATGCAAAAGCCAGAGACAGAACGAAAAGTATAGAAGAAATCCCTTGCCACTGACAGGGTGGGGCTGCATGTCTCCTTGGCAAGAACAGACCTTCATAGTAAGTTCCCAATGTACCATCCTATGCCAACGGAGAAGGATCCATCCAGAAATGGGACCTATCCAAGCATTTACTGTGCTGGGAGAGAAAAGGTGGCAAGGGAGCAAAATCTAACATAAAGTTAGATGGGAACTACTTGCTAGAGGACCTTCCTGCCAAAAAAGGCTCTAAGAGATGCAAACCTATCCAACTTATAGTGTTTGGTGAAAATGGAAGGGGGTTGTCCAGGTAGCTTCTCTGCAAATCTCTTCCATGGCAAAATATGCCACTGAAGTGGCAGGATATTAGGTTGAGTGTGATGTAACTCTCTGTAGCTTAGGAAGTATGAGCAATTCATATACAGTGAAAATCTATGCCTTAAGCCATCTAGGGCTCACAGAGGTTGAGACCTTTTTGTCCAGGGAAGCTGGAAGAAAGGAGACAAAGGCCCGTTCCGCATGGGCGTAAAGTATGTCCCCAGGACGTACTAGGGTTAGGAAAGGGCGTGCTTTACGCAGCCCCTAACCCTAGTACGTCCGGGGGACGTACAAAATGGCACCGCCTGTTCTACACGGGCGCTGCCATCTTGACATAGCGGGTGCTTAGCATCCGCACGTCGCGTGGCGCTAATAATCTTAGGCCAGATGTAAATCTTTAAGACTCTCCAGGCATCCAGTTTGTGCCACTCCTTATCCAAGGCTAGAATAGGACACAGAAGAAAGGGAGGATGCTCCAGAGGCTGGGAATGGTGAAAAGAAGAGTTCCCTTTATGCAGCAAATTTAGATTCAACTACAGAGACAGAATCCTCATCAAACATAAAGCAAGAGGAGGCCAGAGAAAGAGCAGACAGTTGGATATCATTCTGGCTAATGTGATGACTGCAAGAAAAAGAACCTTCAGAGGGAGAGGGGAAGCAAAGGGACACCAAATGCAATGGATTAAATCGGGCTTTCGTAAGGGCTTTGAAGACCTTATGAAGACTCCATGTAGGAAAATAATGCAGGAAGCTCATCTCAGGAAGCGCTTTTATGTGTTGGTGAGAAAGTATCAGACCCTTGTGGACCTGAAGTAAGATAAGAAGCCAAAGGTGAAATCTGCTTATGTAGGGCGTTAAGGCCCATGTCTAACCCCGACTGCAAAAACTCCAAAACCTTTTTCACCTCCAGAGGACAGATTTAGAGATTTTATTCTAACCCACCTGTGGAAAGCTCTCCATGTAAGCTCGTAAATCCTAATGGTGGGATTATGGGAGGAAAGGAGGGTATAAAGACTTTGTCTGAACAATCTAGTTTATTGTAAGACACCTTTTCAGAAGGTGGGGCTACTCTGGATCTGGGTGCAGGATTGGGCCTTGTGACAATAGATGGGAGAGGAATCATGGTCCCTGCATGGCTAGAACCAGAAGCTGTGAGAACCATGCCTGTGTCACTCAGTAGCACCACAAGCGCTTGCTCTATTCTGATCTTGCTCAGAACTCTTGAGATAAGAGGAAGAATGCATACATGCAACCTGGAGGCCAAGGTGAGAGAAGAATGTCCTGAGCTTCTTCTACCTTGATATTGACTGTAATTTTGATGTGACGGTGAGCAACTATATGGACCTGGAATGGTCGCAACAGCCACTGAAGAGGCCTGCAGTAGAACCTTGCTCATGATACCATGAGGCCCAGCAGATGTGCAGGGGCCATCAGGTTCACCAAATGACTCTGAAAAAATGGAGAGATTTCAGACTGGAGATGGAGCAATCAACCTTGCTTGTGTGTCTATGAATGCACCTGGTGGATTTGGATGGGCATAGGTGACTTCTCTTGTGATTGATCATGAACCTGCAATATGCAGGCACTGGAAAGTGGTCTTTCAAGATCTTCAAATGCCTGGAAGGTTTGGAGACCTGAGAAGAAGATACTCCAAATAAGGGAAGATATGGATGCCCTGCTGTCTCAGGTGAACCATGAGACTGATCAGCAGCTTTATAAACCCCTGAGGAGCAAGGCTAACCCAAAAGGCAAGGCTCTGAGCTGGCAATGGATACTGAAGAAAGAAAAACAAAGGAATTTGCATAAAGAAGGATGCACAAGAATGTGTACGCAAGCTTCTATTGAATCTACTGAAAGGAGAAAGAAACAGTTGTTCTTGGAAGGACTGGAGGCTCCCCATCCAGAACCTCCTATGTCTGACAAAATTGTCCATGAATTTCAGATCCAAAATAGGGTGAATCCCCACATCCCATTTCAATACCATAAAGAAATATGAATATGTTTCTGTAAATTTTTCCTCTTCAAAAACTAGCTTTATGGCCTCCAAGGATAGGTGAGATATGTCTGTTGAACAAGGGAGTTTTTGCCCAGCAATTTTAAGGCCAGAGTGGAGAAAGCAGGTTTTGTGCGTCATCATAAATTCCATGATATATTTTTGTTCTATACTCCTCAGTACCCATCAAGCTGTCATGGAAATTTGCCAGGATGGAAGGAACCCTGACAACCAAACGTGTTGCCTGGTGTTGCAATCACATGTTGGGCTTTGGGTCCCCATTAGACTGACACCCTGCTTGGTGTTGCCTTCGGTGATTTCCCTAGTCATGAAAGGGAAAGTTTTATTTGTTCAACACTGGTTAGATATTAATTTCTACCTTGTCCAAAACTACAGAAAATTTGAAAGGACTGATTTGAAGCTTTGGCTGGATACTTACCTTCATTTTTCTGAAAGGAAGGCGTTATTCTTTGATTCCACAAGGATGTCCTTTAAGGCGTTCTCCCCAAACAGGACAAAGCCATCAAGGGAACTGTAGCCAGAGTTACTCTGGAATGCTGATCTGCATGCCAATGCTTAAGCCAGATGAACCTGTATGCTACTGTATAGGCACAATACTACCAGCTGAAAATCAGATAAGAGTCCTTTGTGGCATCAGCTACAAAGGCAAAACATTTATACAACATGGAGAGAGCCCTGTGCAATGACTTCTCATCCAGTTCAGGGTTGGCAAAGAGATCCTGAATCCAGAGGATAGCTGTTCTGGAAACGAGAGACACTGTAGAAGAGGCACAAATAGATAAGGCCTCCACGGTAGATTCATGGGACATCTTAAGCACAGAGTGAGTCTTTGGCTTGATACAGACAGGCCAAAATAAAGCTGCTTCGAGTCACTTTGCAAGTATGCTGTTTAAATGATACATGCATCCGAAGAGTCCAGAAGCCGCTCCAAAGCCACGCTCCAGTCCTAAGGACTTGAATGCAGCTTTGGTGCAGCTTCCAGACTCTTAGGACGCATGCATCATTGAAACACCATACCTCCAAAGTGACCTGAAGCAGCTTTATTTTGGCATGTCTGTATAGGGCCTTCGTTTAGGTATTAGTCCCCCCATGAGGAAATGGGGGCATCAGTCACAGTAACCTGTAGTAAAATCCATGACCTGGGGAGATAGCCACTGTGCCAGATTAACCTTCCTGCCTTTCAGAGTGAAACTTCACTCCAACTTGGCTAGATTCTCCAAGTCAAGAGGGAAGGGTGCAATATTCCAATCCACCTTGGGCTGAGAAAATAGGCACCCTTCTTTTAAGGAGGAAGATTGAATCACCTTGTCTTTGGTGGACTACAAATCCAAAGTAGATAGGGTGTTAGACAAAAAGGAAACAAAATCATTTGTTTTATCAAAGTGTCTTTCCTTCACACTGTCATCTAGTTCTCCACCATGTCAGAATGCCCAGATGCAGAAAAGCTACCTCACATATCAGGAGAGGAGGTAATATCATCTTCACAAGAATGTGCCTGAGGCACCGACTTTTTGGGCGCTTTCCTCCTTGGAGGAATGAGCGGCATATATCAGGTAGGGTCCATAGGGTCAATAGGCATCAGGGAGAGAAGAGTGCAAATGCAAAGGCCAAGATCTTTTGACAGGAGGGTATGCCCAGCAATGTGACCCATATCAGTTAGAGTTAACCCATCCAGGGTGGCTCCTTCTCTGCTAGCAGAAAAAGTCTGTTGTTGTTGTTGTTGTGAGAAAAAGTACTCTTCTCCATCTCTTACCATAAAGCAATAAACTGAAATGCAACATAACAGACTCTCCATGGGACAAGGAAGCGTTAATACAAATCCTAAACAGCAACAATGACACAACCCAAGAACTCTATTATCAATGAAACTAACATATTAAAACTTGTAACCCATCACTATGGTGATCCAACTTCAAACACCCAGTTGAATTATTATCCTGTTTACTTCAAAATTTGTAGCTAACATATGGAACCTGGATTACCAGGTATTATAAAAATGCATATTATAAAAACAGTAGTCTAGTAACAGATAGCAGTATACCTGAAATAAGGACTGATTGCAGCAAGAACGTTCCGATGACAGGAAAAGGTTTTCCCATGATCCACTTGCACAACAATGTCTATTAGCTGTCCTTCATCGTACATAGTTTTGAGCTGCTGGAGAATGCTGCAAGCATGGGAGGGATTCATCCCACCACTGGCTGTGCTTGAGGAAGGAGTTCCGTTCAACGTTTGTGAAAACTTGCTCTGTTCTGGTGAAATATTGAAATAAATGGACTTAACATACAGCTAAAAGGAAAGTTATAGCTGACAATTGTCGTGGATCAAAAAGTAAGTCATATTCCATAGGCTGCAACCACTGGGACCAGTTCTTAATTGCAGGAGAGATCTTAAGGCATGCTAACAGGTATTAAGATGTCTTCCCACAGACTACATGACATACTAGCCGGAATAAGTAGTCACCTCATATCTTTTTCCATCAAACAACTCATGGCAACTGTCTACATATCTTAGGGACTACAACACCAATATGAAATATTACATTACACAATGAACAAGAACAGCTGCATCCATTAATTATTGGTCATGAAAACAAAAATTAAAAATCATAAACTAAATCTAATGAAATCAGTGGTACTTATTTAAGTGGTGACAAACAAAGCGTGTTCATTTCAATGGGTCAACCTTAGTTGGGATTAACATTGGATTTAACCTCTTACACTTTCTATGTTTTGTTTGCTAGTTTTGTTTTTTCCACAACTTGCAACCAGACTAAGTATGTTTACTATCACACTAAGTCACTGCTTATGTTAACTAGTTTGCTACTTAAACTACAAACTGCATAACTGTCAACTCAACAATGGCTCATCTATCCTAGGTCTCATTTGCTTGTCTAACTATCATTTTCAGCTCCTGTCTCAATAATGGGAGATGGGGAAATGAGCTAAGATCAAATCCTGATTATGGGTTTGAACATAATAAGCCACCATTTATTGTTGCAGGCCATTAATAGCCATGCCAGGCCATGGCCCAGACCTTGGTTTGTGGGTGATTAACAAACCATATTTCATTAATACTAGGAGGTTTGCAAATGTAACAAGCCAGATATTATCAAATGGTACCAGGACTTGTTGCATTTGTCCTGGCATCTTTTTGATCTGGTGTGGTTTTGCCACGGCTTCCAGACACTTTGGAGGCATGCATCGTTTAAACAGCATGCCTCCAAAGCAGCTGGAAGCCGCTTCATTTAGCCTGTCTGTCTGGGCTCAAATTCTGAAGTATCCTAGCCACAAAATGTAGCAACATGTTATATTTATATTTATTGTTTAAACCATACTGGCTTGCCTACTGTGAAGAGCAATTCTGTATTGAGAAAGGAGCTTCACTGCTCAACTTCCATATCTCAAAGCTAGGAAACAAGGTTTGCAAAGCTTTACAAGGCCTACTTAGTATTTTGCCATTATCTTCATAGATACTGTACACAGGAATGTGCTAATTACAAAAACATATGGGGTATATTATGTACTACAGATTTCATTATTTGTGTCAGGATTTGAACATTCTGATATAATTACATTCAATCCAATTATCTTTAAAAAGATGCCTCGACTATTAACATAGACTGAGAAAGAAAACAAAGCCTAAATAGCTCACAAGACGTTCCTGGTAAAGTGACAACCAAGGAACACTTCAAGTATAAAACCTGTTTTGTTAAACCAACCAACCAACCAAGCAAGCAATTCCAGGAGTGGAAAGATGAGGCATCTAAAAATACTATAAACCAGGTTTTGTTAGTGAACAAGCTGGAAAAACAGCGTTCACAACACAACTTGGACTCTAAATGGGAAGGTTCCTGCTTGCCTGTAAGGTCTGGGAATTCTTACAATCCTGATCTAGGCGTCATCCACTCAAATGTTTCAATCTTTAAAGCTGCAATCTGATAAAAAAAAAATCCTACATGAAACTAATCCCATTAAACATAATGTCAAGTAAACATCCATATGTTTCTCAGGCTCTCTGGCATGGGACAAGAATATTATTTTCCTAATGTGCTGGGGGCCTGTACCACATTTGTGCCCACTGATTACAACTGTATGTTATGAATGACAGCCTTATTACGACAGCCAGCGTGACGTAGTGCTTTGAGTACTAGACTATGACTCTGGGGACCAAGGTTCAATTCCCAGCTTGGTCATGTAACCCACTGGGTGACTCTGGGCAAGCCGCATGCTCTCAGCCTCAGGGAAAGGCAATGGCAAACCCCCTCAGAACAAATCTTGCCAAGAAAACCCCATGATAGGGTCACCTTATAGCTGCTGTAAGTCAGAACTGACTTGAAGGCAGACAACAAGAACAATGCTATCACAAACATCAGGAGTTTAGAGTTTTTGCAAGCCACAAAATATCCTAATTATCAAGGCCCAAACATCCTCTAAAACAGCGTTTGCCAAACTTTGGTCCTCCAGATGTTTTGGACTTCAGCTCCCAGAATTCCTGACTGCTGGCTAATATGGCTTGGGCTTCTGGGAGCTGAAGTCCAAAACACCTGGAGGACCAAAGTTTAGGAAGCGCTGCTCTAAAGAGAAAGGAAAGTTTTTTTCTCCAGTCCCAATACTTCCGCTCAGGAAGTGATCCAAGTGCTTACAGCATGCAGCTTGAGGCCAAAGCCCTGTTGTCTGCCTTCCATCCAAGCTCACAGAAGACTGGAGTTGATACGGCAAGCAAGTAGATATTGGGGGGGGGGGGAATATTTCTTTGGATTGCAACTCTTAAATATTACAATCCAGAGCATACGCTTGATGGGGGGTAACATTTTCCAAGATCAACATTTCTGAACTCTCAACAAAAATGTCAGTTAAACTGATGGAATATCCTATCAACACACATTTTTTTGAAGCTCAGTAAGCAACACTGGATGGCTGTTCTGGTCTATTACAGAAACAAGCCAATGCCTTCATTCATCAGGTTTATTTATTTATTTATTATTAGGTGGCACATCTAGTTTCCATTGGTGAAGTATAAAATTGCTGAATACACACAGTGCACCAATCTCATAGCCACACAAAGGTTTGGACTACAAGGCCCACCATCCCTGGATACAGGGCATGCAGACTGGCAATGGGAGACAACAAACCAAAGCAGCTGCCAGACACCCGGTCCGTCTGGTGTAATGGACTAGGTCCCTCCCTGGAAGGCCAGGTGCTGAATCCTGGGTGGCCTTGGAGAAGTCACACTTTCTCAGCCTGAGATGAAGACAAAGGCAACCCCTTCTGACCAAATCTTGCCAAGGAAACAGCATGACAGGGTCACCTTACAGCTGCTATAAATCACTGCTTTATCACGAGATTTAAACGAAAGTTAAACAGGAAATGTTGTGTGATAAACATTAGGCATTTCCTGTTTAAGTCTTGTTTAAATCCTGTTTGCCCCCTAATGTGATAAAGCAGTCAGAACTGACCTGAAGGCAAACAACAACAAAGAACTGTCACTAGTCTCCTCGCCTGGGCTTTCCTCGCACCCTAAAACTCCAGACACGTTAAAAAGTTATTTAACCGAAGACGCACAATTTTAGGCATCTGAGCTATACTGCTTCCTACAGCAAACTCCTTTCCCCCCCGGGCGCAGCTCTTTTGGAGGCTGAACACAAAGTATGACATACATGCCCATTCTAGGCTCCTCCTTATTTTCCTGCCCTGCCCAAACTACTCTGAGGGATGGACCAAAAGACCTGTGTTCCCTTGTGCCTCTAGTTCAGACGATGCAGGCCAAAACCGCAGGTAGGTCCAATCCTACCTGCCCAACATGGATCCATAGGATCCAGCCTGACACTGGGATAAATAGCCTTTATCCCAGGGCAATTTACTAGTTTTCTGCTGCTTGAGTCTATCCATCTGGCATGCTAAGTTACATTATCCTTCTACTACCTTTCTTAGCATTACTGTATTGTCTTTTCTAGCGACTGGTGCCTTCTCAGGATGTGGGCAAAGTATGACAGCCTCCAGACACTGTCTGTGGGGGAGACAACTTTCAACAAAGTTTCTGTAACCTAAAAAAGTAACGATTCTTTAAAAAGCAATGCTAAAATGCCAACGTGTTCCCCCTCCACACAACCAACTGAGACAGTCCACAAACACAACACAGCCTGCCAACACACACACTCAGCGGAGGTCGCTTTTAAAAAGAAGTTTCCATAATCTCTAAAAGCAATAATTTGGAAAAAGAATCGAAAATTACGTCCCTGGTCTCAAAAAGTAATGGTTTTAATAAAAAATAATGCACACTATAACCCCAATACAGCCTGTCAACACACACACACACACACACACACACACACATATATATAAGCAAAGGTAACTTTTTGAAAGTAGTTTCAAATAGTTTTAAAGAACTATTTGATAGTTTTAAAGGACAATGCAACCTATTTGGCTTCAGGTTGCGTCATGTTTATGTGTGTGTGTGTGTGTGTGTGTGAGAGAGAGAGAGAGAGATATGATATATACATAAACATATGTATGTATGTATGTATAGGATTTATATCCAGCCTTTCTCCCACAATGTGATTTTTTAAAAAATGTTATTTCCCCTATAGATAGATAGATAGATAGATAGATATAGATACATATAATAGGTTTAGGGTTGAATCATGTTTTATAGACGATCACTTTTTTTAAAAAAAAAAACCCCACATTGTGGGAGAAAGGCAGGATATAAATCCTCTCTATGTATTTTTATATATAAAACATGATGCAACCTAAATGCAATATATGTATCCATATCTATATCTACATCTATCTATATGGAAAACAGCATTTTTTAAAACCCCTTTGTGGGAGAAAGGCAGGATATAAATCCTTGAAACAACACAAAAAATAAACCTAAGAAGAAGGAGAGAGTCCCCAGAGTCTTAAGTAAGGAACAGTTGGAGAAACGAGGCCACCGCCACCCGCCGCTCCCTCTGCTCTCTCTCAGCCAAAGGGAGCCTCCTTCTTCCTTCCCTTCAGGCCTAAAGGGCTCCCTCCTCCTCCTCCTCCCCCCTCCCTCCTCGGAACGTGCGCGCGCCTCGCCCTCGCGCGCCCCCCCCCCCGCAGCAGCCCCGCCCCTCCCTCCAACCGCCTCCTTTAGGCCTGGGCCTCCCGTCTGCGCCCACCTCCCAGCATGGCAGCCATGCTGCGGGGCGGGCGAAGGGAAGGCGGGCAGCCCCAGGGAGAAGCAGACAGGGTGCCTCCGCCGCCACAGCCACAGTTTCGGCCCTCGCCCCTCTTTCCCTTCGCCGAACACGGACAACGCCACCGCCACCGCCGCCTTCAGCGGGGCCTCCACTCGGCTCCGCCCCCTCCACGCTCCCCCGGCTGTGATTGGTCGGAGCGGCCGCGGGGCTTTCTGGGAGTGGTAGTTTGTCTTTGGTTTGTTTTCTCGTCCTCTCGCTGACGCTTTCCCTGCGAAGTGCATGCTGGGAGTAGTAGTTCTGTGGCTTCTGAGGGAAGGGGAAAAAGGTCTCTCTCTTTAAAAAGGACGAGTCATTTAGAGCCAACCTTTGAGCGTTGGGCTATATATATATATGCTGTGTGTGTGTATATATATGTGTATATATATATATATATATACAGTATATATGATTCAACCTAAACCTATGTGTGTGTGTGTGTATAAAACATGATGCAACCTAAACCTATACACACACACACACACACACATATATATATAAAACACAGTGCAACCTAAACCTATATATATATATTGTGTGTATGTGTGTATATACATAGATATAGATATATATAGATATAGATATCACTGCAGAAATAATCCAGTTTAAAACAGTTTTAACTGCCCTGTGCCTGAATGCTAGGGAATTCTGGGAGCTGTAGTTTTGTGAGGCATTTAGCCTTCTGTATGAGGGAGCTCTGGTGCCACAATAAACTACAGCTCCCAGGATTCCTTAGCATTGAGCCAGAGCAGTTAAAGCGCTCTCAAATTGGATTATTTCTGCTGTGTGATTTGGATATATATATATATATATATATACACACACACACTCATCCCTCCATATTTGCGGATTTGATATTTGGGGATTTGATTATTCACGGATGTGATTAATATGTTCCCTCTAGGAATATCTAGGTCCTCCAGTGCAATTCTATGGTCAACTTTAGCTAAAAGTTGCACTGAAAGACCTAGCGATTCCTAGAGAGATAACTCTACCTTTGTACAGTAGCTCCTCCAGCGCAGTTCTGTGGTCAGTGTCTGTCGGACCGCAGAGTTGCAATGGAGGACCTAGAGATTCCTAGAGAATCTCTTGCCTTGGACAAGTCACATTCTCAGCCACAAAAGAAGGAAGGCAAAGGCAAAACCCCTTTATAAACTTGACAAGAAACCCCTATATGTTCGCAATAAATCAGAAAAGACTTGAGGGCACACAACAACATTCATTTAGTCATTTAGACTGCACCCACACTGCAGAAATAATCCAGTTTGACATCTCTTTAATGGCTCAATGCTGTGGAATTCTGGGAACTGTAGTTTTCTGAGCTATTTAGCCTTCTCTCCCAGTCCCAGAAAGCTCTGGTGCCATAACAAACTACAGTCCCCAGCATTCCATAGCATTGAGCTGTGGCAGTTGAAAGCGGTGTCAAACTGGATTGTTTTTGCAGTGAGGACGCAACCTTATTTACTTATTTTATTTTTATCCCACCTTTCTCCCAAAGTGGGACCCAAGGTGGCCGACAATGTCCTTTATATTCAACATTAAGCCTGCCTTTGCACTGTCTTCTTTGATCTTCCTTCCAGGTCTGTGAGGTTTTCTGCTAGTTTTATGGTGTCATCTGCATATCTTAGGTGGTTGATATTCCTTCCTCCTGTTTTCCTTCCTCCTTCTTCTGTGTCCAAGCCTGCCTTTCTTATAATAATGTTCTGCCCACAGGCTGGACAGATAGGGTGAAAGGATACAGCCTTGTCTGACCCCTTTGCCAATTGGGTACCATTATGAGTCATGAGCTTTTATGGGCATTATTAATCCACCTCTTCAGATACAGCTTGAGTCTCTTATCGGAAAAGCTTTGGACCAGAAGTGTCTGGGGTTTTGGATTTATTCAGATTTTGGAATATTTGCATGTACGTCATGAGATATCTTGGAGCTGGGACCCAAGTGTAAACATGAAAATCATTTATACTTTGTATACACCTCATACACATAGCCTGAATGTAATTTTATACACAATATAGAATCATAGAATCGTAGAGATGGAATAGACCACAAGGGCATCCAGTCCAACACCATTCTGCCATGCAGGAACTCTCAATCAAAGCATCCCCAACAGATGGCCATCCAGCCTCTGTTTAAAGACTGCCAAGGAAGGAGACTCCACTACACTTCAAGGAAGTGTGTTCCATTGTCAAACAGCCCTTACTGTCAGGAAGTTCCTCCTAATGTTGAGGTGGAATCTCTTTTCCTGGAGCTTGCATTCATTGCTCTGGGTCCTAGTCTCTGGAGCAGCAGAAAACAAGCTTGCTTCCTCCTCTATATGACATCCCTTCAAATATTTAAACAGGGCTATCATATCACCTCTTAACCTTCTCTTCTCCAAGCTAAACATCCCCATTTTGTGTACTGAACAACATTTGTGTACATTGAACTATCAGAAAGCAAAGGCGTCACTATCTCAACCACTCACATGGATTATTTTTGATTTTGGAATTCCTGATCAGGGATAGTGCATTTTCCTGTTTCCATAGCTTTTCGTGATCTATGCAGTCAAAACCTTTGCTATAGTCTATAAAGCACATGCTGATAATCTTTTGGGATTCCCTGGCACGCTCCATTAGACATCACAGGTTTGCAATGTAGTCCCTAGTGCCTCTTCCTTTCCTGAATCTTTAGGATTTCTCTCTCCATGTATGGTTTGAGTCTATGTTGCAGAATTTTGAGCATGATTTTGCTTTCATGGGAGATCAGTGCTATGGTCCTATTGTTGCTGCAGCCTTTCGTGTCTCCTTTTTTGCAGATGGGGACAAATATTAAATGTTTCCAATCTGCTGGTCATTATTTTGTTTTTGATATTTGTGGAAATATGTTAGTTAACACAGGAGTTGATTCTGTCTGTGTAGATTGCAGCAGTTCATTTGGAATATCATCTGTTCCTGGTGATTTATTTTTCCCAATTGCTCTTATTGCAGCTTCCACCTCGCTTTTTAGAATTTGGGGTTCATCTTCATATGCTTCTTCATTTCATGCATCATTCATGTTTTCATCTCTTTGATATAACTCTTTTGTGTATTGCATCTAATGTATTTTTATTTCTTCTTGATCTTGTAGTACATTCCTTTTCTTGTCATAAAGCATCCCAGCCCTTGATTTGAACTTCCCTTTGAGTTCTTGGATCTTGTGGAAGAAGTCTCTCGTTCTTCCTTTTTGTTATTGTCTTCTGTTTGTCTGCATTGTTCATTATAATAATTCTCTTTTCCCTTCCGCACCAGTCATTGTACAGTTGCATTCATGGTTCTGATTTTGTTTCTATCTTCCTTTTGTTTTGCTTCTAGTTCTTGGTTGATTATGCTTAATAGCGCAAATCTGTTTCTTACATTGTCAGTAAATTCTGTTGGAATTT
This sequence comes from Sceloporus undulatus, assembly GCF_019175285.1. Classification (NCBI taxonomy): domain Eukaryota; kingdom Metazoa; phylum Chordata; class Lepidosauria; order Squamata; family Phrynosomatidae; genus Sceloporus; species Sceloporus undulatus. The sequence continues at coordinate 32,827,409 of NC_056523.1, read as the reverse complement.
TATTTAGATCATATTTTGATATAATGATTTTTTTTCTTCTTCATCATCTTTACGCTGATTTTTGATATAAGGAGTTCATTAGCTGCTCCACAGTTAGCTCCTGGTCTAGTTTTGGCTGCCTGAATAGAGCATCTCCATCTTTTGCTTCCAGTTATGTAGTCTATCTAATTTTTGTATTATCCATCTGGTGATGTCCATGTGTATAGTCTCCTCTCTGGTTGTATGAAGATGATGTTTGCATTCCGTGCCCTGTTGGTTTATCTCCAGTCCTAAAAGTCAGCAACCCAATCAGCCTAACCTGTAATATTTTGTTACTGAGATGTTCAGTCCTGCAGCCATTTTAATAATGCCTGTCACTCCTGGACTCTTAAAAGATACATTGTTTTGCCAAGGAAATGTGAATCAGCTTTGTAATGCAGGACAAGATGACCTTAATATTTAATTGTAACCCAGGATCCAGCCCTCAGTCACTCCACTGTGACCTTTGATATCAAATCAATATAAAACAGCCAAAAGACGGCTTTCCGATGCAGGAAACCAGCCATGCTATATTGGGACATCTGGATGACTCAGCATGGGAGAAGCCCAAGGCACTTAGTCATGATGGGATCTCTCAAGATAGCAATCGGCATAATCCCTTCACTAAAGGAGCAATGGTAATGAGCTGGCCTTGGAGATTGTTTGCATACAGTAGACCAAAGAAGTTTCCTTCTGGGAATGAAACTCTTTGTCTGCAGACATTCATGCTGATTGTCTGGAGGTTCTTGCATATCGCACCCTGTTCTTCTCCTCTGAAAAGTCGCTAAGTCTATCAACTCATGAAACACTGCCCTTAGGACACAATTCTTGCCAGACAATAGCAAATTGGTCTACTTTGAAGCTAGACAGAACCTCTGTTTGATTTCAGCTGGACGCTTCAGTAGCCAGACATCCCATGTATCAACAACAGATACTAATCCAAAGGATGGAAGCATGGCAGACACAGACTGCTGTATCTGTGTAGTGTGAAAGGTTCTTGAATGGACGACCAAGAGGACCAGCTGGCCATGGTGCAACTAGACATAGTAACTACATGTAGAGTGTAGGGTCAAAATTATCATGGCATTGAATGTCACAATAGTAACAAGAGTATGGTGGGCTGCTGTCTCCATGCTGCAGGCTTCTCAGAAACTCTGGCTGGCCACAGTGGAAAACAGGATTCTGGATAAGGCAGTTCTTTGGGCTGATTCGCAAGAATCTTTTCCATCTTTGTCTGTTTTCTTTTTGTATTAATTAACTCTCATATTGGTTTCTTTCAGACAGAAAAATAGTTTAAAAACTTAGAAGGTGTGAACCAATATTGAGGCTGGGATGTGCCTGAGAGTCTGTAAAACACCTTGCCCATTTTATTTAATACAGTAACTAGAGCTCACCCCAGTGCACACAGCTGGCTTTATGTGATTTTTATGTGATAGTGATTTTTCAGTCCTCCAGAGGTTGTTGGACTGCAACTCCTACCAGCCCGCACCAGCAAAGCCAATAGTGTTAAATGCTAGGAGTTGTAGTCCAACAGTCTGGGGGATTGTGTTTTGCCCACCCCCTGCTTTAGGAGAAAAGGTGTTTGGGCATGTGACATCTCAGAAAGTTATAGTTTTAGTCAAATTAAGCATTGACCTTTCCCTGTAATATTGAGAACCTAAAGAAACATTAAGAACTCACACCTTTTGAGGACAACAACGTGGTTCTATTTCCACTCTCAGAGAAGGGCTTCAGGCTCTCTTAGCAATTATCAGCAATGCCCAGGCTACTTTCGATAATAATACCACATAACACGGAGATGATAGCAACTCTGATGAGAGAGCTGTAAAAGAAAATAGACCCTCACTTCTGCAAATCGATTCTGCAGGTTTCCAATTTCCCCATTCAGTATTGCTATGGGCTGTGAAATTGACCAGCGCTGTATAAAAATGAAAGTGGAAGAACACCGACAACTCCCACCTTGTAGCAAATGACATTCTTGGATATTTGTCCTTCTCAGCCGGTGAGTTCTTCTTCCCTGAAGCCCTCACCATTTCCTATCTCTCAGCTGCAGAGGCTGTCTGGATTAGTGCTTAAAATGAGACCGTGAAATGGCCTGTGTTGTCTAATACAGAGATATAGATAATTTAATCTTATATCAGAAAGGAAACTTTTCTTCTCACTGTCGTTTCCCTTTGTAATGCTTGCTGCTTGAATAAAGAGAAAATTACAGGGGGAAAAAGCCTAGATTTTGCCATTCCACATCTACAATCAGTCTGTCAGAAGGAATAGCAGGAAGAAGGAGACAAGCAAAGAAGACACCAACAGACAGGCTCAGACAAGTAGGGTTTTTCACACAGGGCAATAGATAAAATGGAGCCTCCCTGATCCACCTACAGAAGGAAACTGGTCTAGTAGCTGACTCCCAGTTTCCATTCACACTACAAAAATAGTTGAGGATGAATTCAGGTCGAATCCTTGGTGTTCACACATGTCCTGAATGCACTCCATGCACTTGGGGTGGGGGTGGGGAGCTGGCAAAGAAACCACTTAACCTGGGATATTCAATACTGGGTTTCTCCCTGAATTTTCCTGAAAGGTCCACATTGATCCGCATCATCAGCAGTGTCAATATAATAAATAAAATAAAAAATTTTATTTATATTTTCCCGCCTCTCCCAGATGGATCCAGGTGGGATTACAACCCGATTTGGATTGCTCAGTATTGTTAAAGGAAGGGAGCCGGCTCCATTTTAACCTGAAACAACGGCATGCATGAATAACCCAAGGGTTAAAATGACTCAAATGACCCAAAATGTAATGGGAACAACAAACCTGAAATGCATCAGCGCGTCTCCTCGGGACAAAAAATGAGGGTGAATACCCCCCAAGTATAAAGGTAAAGGTTTCTCCTTTGACATGGTTGTCAATCCGTGTCTGACTGTAGAGGGCAGTGCTCATTTCCATTGCTAAGCTGAAGAACCAGCATTGTCCAAGACAACTCTGTGATCATGTGGCTGGCATGACTGCACAGAACACTGTTACCTTCCCATTGAAATACTACCTATACTTACATTTTTACATGCTTTCAAACTAGGTTGGCAGAAGCTGACACTAGTAATGGGAGCTCACTCCATCACGTAGCGCTTGGAGCTCGAACTGCTGACCTGCCAATTTTGCAATCGTTAAGAGTCAGCATTTTAATTGCTAGCCACCATATCCCTAGTACAAGGCTGATAATGCAGAGCAGAGGAAAGTTGCTTTTTAAAAAACTATGTCTCCCAGAACCATCTAGCACGAATCGTGAACATGTTAACTGGAAAGTTCTCGGAGCTGAAGCCCCCCAAAATAAACTTTTCCAGTTATTGTTGTTGTTGCTCATAACTGCTCTGAAGTCAGCTACAACCTCTGGCAACTCTGTGGATGAAGCATCTCCAAGTCTCCCTGTCCTCATACTTAGGGCTGTATGAAAAAAGATGAAGGGAACTAAGGCTAGACTCCTGTTGATGTACCATGCTAGCAGATGCACTTTTTCTTGGGTCACACAGTAGTGGTGTGAGAAGGCGGACAAAAATTGCCAACTATGAGGAGATGATTTGTCCAGTGTCTTCATAGCTGCTACAATGACTGCACTTTCCATCCTGCAGCCTCTGCCACTAACCTAGTTCCACTGGGGTGGAATCTATATTTCCTGTTTTGTGGTTAATCTATTTTCTCTCCCACAACAGGATTTCTTCAAAGATATGTGCCTTATCAATAAGACTTGCAAATTATACCCATGTTTTCTTTACTTTGTTGTTGTTGTGTCCCTTCAAGTCATTTCCAACTTATGGCAACCCTAGAGGGACCTATCATGGTGTTTTCTTGGCAAGATTTGTTCAGAAGTGGTTTGCCTTTGCCTTCCTCTGGGACTGAGAGAGTGTGATTTGCCCAAGGTCACCTAGTGGAGTTCCATCACTGAACTCTGGTCAATATATCCAAGGGGTAATGTAAGTACTGTACTTTAACTCTTATTAAAAAGGGAACCATCCCCTGGTGAAAGGCAAGAGTATAATCTGTCACCGAAACACTGATCCCCCTCTGCTCTCTCATCCATCCAGCCTTTTCTGTGAGTACAAACAGTTATGCCTGATGGACTTTTCTAAGTTCTTTGGCATTGTTTGGATGTTTGCTTCATCCTATAGATCCTTTATTATATACCTCTAGGTTTTACTCTCAACATATCCACAGGTCATATCAAAATCTGTAATTTTGCGCCCAAAAGCTTCCCTTGACTTATACATGAGGTCACAGAATCATAGTTGCATATATACAGTAAATGCAAGATTTAATTGGTGAGGAGAAACTCATGCTTTCACCACTTGGAGGGAGGACTTCTTTGAGAAATTCACCAAATTTGCATCTCATTTGACCCCTCTGGCCAAGTCACTCTACTACAAACTCAGACATATCCATTTCAGAGGGTTGTTTAAATGACAAAATGTTTGGGGAAAAAGCCATAGAGACTACCTTGAGTTCTTCAAAGGGAGGCAGAATAAAAAAATGTAGTCACTAAAATTTGCCCTCAAATGACAAAACAACTATATGACCACATAACATCCTTTCATTGGAAATACTAGCACCTTGCCACAAAGGTGTCTCCCATTTAGCTTTACCTTGGCAGGAGATTGATAATGTTGTAATAAAAATTCCAACAAAACAACACATAGATATCCCACATCTTTGTGCCGTTGCATCAGCAAATGATGACAATAATGTCAAATACTTTGGTTCCTGTGGGATGCGGGATATGTTTGCTTCTGGCAAAAGTAAAGAATTTGGCCAGGTGGAACTATTACTGTCAAGGAGATCTTTTCAGCTGCCCTGAGGAGCAAAGCCATGATGTGTGAAATGGTAATATTTACTAACATCTTCCCTTCCTGCCACTGCAAGAACCAAGGGCAAACTATGAACTAAAGGGAAATTGACCTGGAATCATTCCAGTGTTATGCCCGAAGGCTGGTGAAAGTTAAAATGTTTTGCTGGCATGAAGCAAATAGTTCTGAGAGTTCAGGTTGTCCCTCAGTCACTGAGGCTATACTCTGCTTCCAAACATTGGAGCCTAATTTATCATCTGAAAGAACACCATTATTTCCAGAAGACTTTGGCTGCTGCTACATTGTAGAATTGATGCAGGTTGATACTGCTGAACTGTCATGGCCCTTTCCCATGGAATCCTCAGGTTTGTAATTTGTTGTGGCACCAAATCTCTCTGACAGAGAAGGCTAAATATCTCACAAAATTACAAATCCCATAATCTCATAGCATTGAGCCATAGAAGTTGAAGCAGGGTCAAACTGACTTGTAGGTGTAGCTCTTATTGTCTCCACTGCATTTCAAAGAACTTGTGCAGTCAGCACTCTATATCAGTAGGGGTTTGGTTCCAGACACACACACACACACACACACCCCATGGATATTAAATATTGCGGGACTTCAAGTCCCAGTATCATCAATGGATGCCAACGTTTGCTTGGCTGCATCGGCTTGGCTGCATGGATACATTGCCATTGATAATGGGAAAAGGCCCTCCACAGATGCTTCAATCTGCGAATGGCTAGCCCTCCAGTACGGAGGCCTGACTGTAGTACAAGAAAAACAAAACCAACCCATGGTATTTTGGTATCTTGAGCTGACAGACAAAATAGTGTCCCCTTCTCATTCCAAATACTAAACTTCCAGTGAATATTCCTTGCCTAAGAAAACTCTATGAAATTCATAGGGTTGCCATAAATTAACAGGTGACTTGAACGCACACACACACCAACTTTATCATGAGCCATGTGGCTCAGGTGATAGATAGAAGGGGCAGCAGATTATGCAACATGTGACACCCAGCTGCTTTATGCAGAATTTGCCAGGAGAGCTCCTACAGGGTTCTCCTGCCTGTCCTTGTCCTTTTCCAGTGCAAAACCTTTTAACAATTTGAATCAGATTTGCTGTTGCTGCAGCATAGGCATTCTCCACCAGAGCCATCTTGCCCAGAGCTCCTAACTGAAAAAAGAACCCATCTTCAAAGCAAAATACCTAGGAGGTGAAATAGTTCCAAAGTTCAATAGTGACTAGGCCACTTAATAGGAGAAGGAAAGAAGCTTAATGCAGGACACTCTGGATGGTGAGGTCCACCTCTGGTCACAGTATCTTTTTGTGGACATGGCTGAGAGGTTGGGAAATCGCAAAACAAACTCTGAGGACTCCTGTGCCAGCTCAGTCTGACAATCAGACCTGAAGATGAATATGTCCCTACAGTTCACTCATTTATCCGCCAACAATATGATTTCCTCTGAGATGCATGTCTCAAGAAATAGATGTGCAAATCATGCCCATGTTTCTCCTCATTGACCAATCACAAAACAAAGCATGCTGACTGCAAGATTTATATAGACGAAGAATATCATGGGCTATGACGATCAAATAGAAAATGCATTGATCATGTTTCTAGAAGAAAGGTTCCTTCATGTGGTGAAAGACATCTGTTTGTCGTAATATTTTATCATCACCTATATATCTTATTATTATTATTATTATTATTATTATTATTATTACTACTATTTGTATCCCACCTATCCACAAAATGCAATCAGGGCGGCTTACAAGATTAAAATATACAGTCCGAATCCTCCCTCCTTAAAATACAATTAATGTGGAATTTAAAACATAAAGCAATCTTTAAAAATATCTCACATTTAGCTTGCTTTGTTTTGTCATTGGATGGTAAACATGGGCTTAACTGACAAGTCTGATCACTGTGGCATGTATCTTTGGAGACACCCCTTTGTGGGAAGAAAAACAGGTTAAGCACAGGGAATATATTTTCCTCTTAATGTTTATTTTGACTACAGGTTTCTAAAATAATTCTAAACAAGTCATCTAATTTGACCTGAATTGGGTGTGCATATTGCTGAACTATAATAATATTTGACCGACGGCAGCCACAATCTACCCAGATTGGCAAAAAGGAGCACTGAGGCCTGCTAAATCTGACTTTTCAATTGTTGAGATGAAAAAAAATCAGATGATTCCAACAATTCACTGTTGGAGATTAAGATTTCAAAAGCAGATGAAATATGCCATTTACTGCAGGGCACACATTCATTATAGCACTGCAGGAATTAAACACATTGATTTTTATTTGGCCTCCTTCTTATGTAAGGGATCCATACAACTGCAAATTCTGTTTTGATAATTATTTTCTGGAAGGATCCTTGAGTTAATGCAATTCATTCCTGGCAGTTAACTGGACCTGGAAAGAAGAAGAAAAAGAAAGGGGAGGTCACTGAGAAGACATTGCCCTTGAAAGCAGATTAATCTTATCACACTGAGCACAAAGTATGTTACATCAGTATCAACCAAAAGCTGGTAGGGGGTAATTAATGGGGCAGAGACTGGATTGCTATTTCTGATTACCCCATGCTGTCCAGTGCATTTGGTCTTGCTGAGAGAGGTTGGTGGAAACAAGACCCCTGATGAGCAATAGTACTGTTAATGCCACAAAAGGTCCCGTTCTTAGCAGCAGGAACCATCTTATTCGAACCATCTGTTTTTCTAGGAGGAACCAAAAACAAAGGCAAAAAAGGAAAAGAAAGAAAGCCACCTAACCCAACACCACTTTCCTAGATGCTCTCTCTCTCTCTCTCTCCTTTTCTCTTCCCGTTCCCTCTCTCACACACAAATACAGAATACTTAATCTTCACTTTAACACTGCACTTCCAAATTTCCATGGCAAAGGCCTTCTTATTTATATATTCATACCTTGTTCGATTTTTATTTATTTATAGTCTTTTTAAAGGCCTTTACTTTTGGTTGTTTTTTCATGGTCAGCTAGAGTTTCTGCTGAAAGAAAAGAAGGGTTAGATGCAATACAATACTACATAATTGTGAAGAAAACACGATGGTTGGTGTTATCAGAAAGCAAAAGCATCCATCACAAACCCAAGCAATGTCCCAACCACAGTTATTCAAAGCTTGTCATTTTCAAAACACAGAGACATGCATTCGATGAAGTAGACTGAGGCCTGAGACAGACATAAGTGACATGCCAATGGCACACACGTGACATGCGCTGGGTGCCTTAGAAAGAACCTGCTTTTTGCAGGTTCTCTTTACTCCAGAGGGACGCTGCACATTTTGGCTGCTGTGGCGTCCCTCCAGTGTTAAAACGGGAGCCTCCAGTCCACCATTTTCAGGCTGTCTGTTTAGCCCCTTTGTCTATGAAAGCTTATGCTACAACTTTTTTCTCTTAGTTAGTCTCAAAGATGCTATAAGATCTATTTTATTTCAAGGATTTATATCCCACCTTTCTCCCGCTATACTGCATACTGATATTCCATACTAACATGGCTGTATCTTCGAATTCTACATAAAATGTATATTTCTGTTTGCAAATTAAGACAGAAATCTTAGCTAAATAGGCTATTCCCAGATCAAGATGAGTTAAAGGTACAGTGATCCCTTGAGTTTGAATTTGGTTCCAAGATCCCCTGTGTATAACAAAATCCGGGTATGCTCAAGTCCCATTAAATATAATGACATAGCAAAATGGTGTCCATTCTAAAAAATGGAAAATCAAGGTTTGATATTTGAAACTGATACTTTTTTGGAACATTTTCAAACCATGGATGCTTGAATCCATGTATTAAAATATCCGTGTATAAGAAGGGCCAACTGTATTTTATTCCTTCTCACTGACTTAAGATGATGGGATAAGGAAGTTTTTATCTAGCTTCTAGTCAGAAGGTGGATCCAGAGCTAAGTGAACGGTGAGCCCTGGTGCCACAATGAATTGAAGGGAAGAAAGCTAAGTGAATACATAGACTTGCAGGGGAGTCTTTGAAAGATGTAGGAACACATCAATTAAGCCTTATAAATTGTAGCAAGCTATTCGTCTACCTGAACTGGAGATTTGCTTATACAGTGGGCCTACCATATCAGTGGGTTTGCCATCTGTAGACTGGAGCTCTGATACATCGCTCACCCCCTTATTAATGAATGGCAATGTGTGCCCATGGGTGTGCTGACAGATGTGAACATGTCATTGCCCACTGACTAATATAGGCTTGAGCTCCCTCATTTTTCCCCCATTTGCGGGGGGGGGGGCATAGAACTGAACCCCTGCAAATGGGAAGAGTCCACCGTATTTCCTTCCTCTTGCCCATAGATAAGCCCACCAAAACTGGAAAATTTGAACCCTTGTCTCCTGCTTGAAAATGACCCATGGAAACTGGAGAGTCAAGGCCAGGCACTGAGATCCAGCAACCCTATTCGCAGTCCTTTGTTGTTCAAATGACCAGTTATCTAACTTCGGTATCTGATTTTCTACCACATCTATATTACAGCTTGGGAAACTGTAACCAGGTATTTTTGAACTGCAGCTCCCATAATCCATAACCATTGGCTATGGCTGGTATGGTAGGAGCTGTATGCCAAAAGCATTTGTACAGCCACAGTTATCCATCCTTGATGTAAAAGGAAGAAATCATAGGAATAAAGATAGCCCCTGTGTGTCCTAATTTATTTCATAGCCTTTGCATCATACTGTTCTCTGTATTCTTTTCAAAGTGACCAACAATAGTAAAGCAAACAACAACAAAACTCTGGACAAAAATAAAGTGAAATAATAAAATATTCACAAGGTAACCACATATTTCATGGTCAGCATCAGCTCAGGGATTCCAGGTCCTTTAATACATGGTCATTTCAAGCTGGAAATTCCTGCTGTTACCCAAACGTCTTAAATCTGTTACTTCAAATGATATTTGCAATTTTTCCCCCCAAGCTGAGTTTTTCAATAATGTTGTTGGTGCCGTTTCCCCCCTCAATAAAAATCAGCCTTTTAATGAGCCCCAAAGCATACTGTAGTTGTTTGCATATCCATTTAGAGCTGCAGTCTTCCAAGCAGCTACATGAATTGTCATTAGCCATTTGAAAACTGACTCATTTCTTCTTATATTTCCCTCTTATCAAAATCCTGGCATATCCCTTTTACCTTGAGCCCTGTGAATGTGCTCTTTGTACCAATGCCCTTGAACTCTTCTTTGGGTACAATTCTTTCATATCTTCTTTTAGTGGAATACTTTCATATCCCCTCAGCTCATACATTTTATGGTAATGAGAAATGGGATTTAGTGCTACTCACTTTTGTTCTTAGTCGGATAAAGAGCACTTTTCCAAATCTGAAATGGCAGGATAAAATGGCCATAAGCCAGTGACATCTGGATTGTATTCCACATGTTTGCTTTTCAAATACTAAGAGGTCTGTTTCATGCATTATTTTTTTAAACAAAAGAAGAATCTAAATGGTTTATGTAAAATCCTGTTTTCAGCAGATACACAGAAAGAAATAAAACACATAAATTAGCAAACTAGAAGTATATCAACATTATTTACTGTGTACTCTTAAATGTTGTCAATCAAATCAACTATTTAACCAAACTCATATCCCTATTGGTTAAATAGATGAGTGACAACAGTTAAGAGTGCAAAGTTAATAATGTTCATGTACTTCTAGTTTATAGTAATTTCTGTATGTTTTATTTCTCCCTGTGTATCTGCTGAAAACAAGATTTTACACAAAGCATTTAGATTTTTCTTAAAAAAACAACAACACCGATGTATGAAACAAATTTCTCATTATCCCCCTTGGAGAGCCAGTGTGATATAGTGGTTTTAATGTTGGACTAGGACTATGGAGACCAGAGTTCAAATCCCTGCTCAACTATGGAAACCCATCTTGGGCACGCTACACTCTCACAGCCTCAGAGGAAAGCAACACACACGCCTGAGCAAATCTTTCCATGAAAACCCCACAATAGGGTCACCTTAGGGCCACCATGTCAGAAACAACTTGAATACGCACATCCCCATTGAATTTAGCTATTTTATTTAATTAATAATATTGTTAGTGTTTTATTGATTGTTTTTTATATCTGTACTGTGTTAATTTGTTGATGTAATCCTGCATCAATCTGCAGGGAGAGGTGGAAAAATACAAATAATAATAATAATAATAATAATAATAATAAGCTAAAAATTCTTGATGTCCCCAGACCTTCATTCTAATCCAGAGTTCTTCATGTACCCAGTAGGACAAAATCCTATACTTTGTAATGTGGTTATATACTGTGCATTGCAATTGTGCATTCTACACCTTTTATTGTGTTTGTGTATTCTGTACTTTGCATTGTGGTTATGCATTCTATACTTTGTATTGTGGCTGTGCATCATATATTTTGTATTGCTCAATGGCACTTAGTTATTGACATGTGACGTGCAATGTTGCTATTCTGCATGGAGTTTGCATACTGCTCACATAGCATATCTCCACATGTAAACATTTTTGCTACGCATTTATTCTATGCTGAGATGAACTGAGATGTTGAATTGAAGCGTTAGTCAATCACTGCACAATCAGCAGACACATATCACCGACACTAAAAAACAGGAAGTAGCATGATCTAGTAGGACTGTGTTGTCATCTAACTGCATATTATTTTAAAATGCATTTTATTTTTTAAAGGAAAAAAAACACATTTAAAGATGGCTAGTTACCAGTCTGCATTTCAGACTTGCTTTACCCAAATTTCACACAGGTCTGTAAAACAACTGAAAAGCTGCAGTTCTCTTGTTTCCCAAGGCACCTCAATTGAAAGATTCAGATTTCCAAATCCTAATGCAGCTTTGGGGTCCCAAATTGGCTAGATTGCACTTGAATTAGAACAAATCGAATTGGAGCCCAATCCAAATAATCAAATCGTCTTTGAAGCAAATAATGGCTCTTTACTACATAAACAACACGTTGCAAAAGCAAACACTAAGTTGTCCGTTTATATTTCACATTTCTGTGAAATATAATTTTCTCAAAGTGTCTCCTAGCCACTTAAAATAAAACCAGTCACAGCATCAAAAAGATGAATGGGAAAATAATTACATGACATAATATTCTGGAAACATCTCAAACTATTAGTCAGCACAGGGATTCAAGTGAAGACCAAAGTGAGGCTTAAAAAGAGCCATTTTTTACAATCTTTCAAAAAGTTCAGAGGGAAAAACGGAATGAATCTCAGGGGCAGAGGTACTCTGGAGGTGAGGCCCAACACTAAGTAGTGGGTTAATCATGTAACAGCTCCATCTTTGCAATATCTGCACTGAGCTGTGAGCTTCACAGTCTGAGGGCTGCCAGAGAGGTCAGAGGCTCACATAACCAATGTCCACTGATATTAAAAACAAGGTGCCAAATTTCAAGGTCTGACATGTAAGCTCACAGCCAATGACCCAGCAAGGCAGATCTGACAAATGTGGGGATGGGCAACGTTCACACTCTGCCAACTTCCTTTCAAGACTAATCTCCAAGGAGCACACTGATGAATGTTTAAAGCGCCAGTTTGCTGCTAAGAGATCATATGCTGAATCAAGGATTTTCATTTCTGCCTCATCAATGTGCTTTGTTGTTAGAATGGTCAAGGGCTGGTACAGCATGAGAACTTTTGCACCGTTGGGCCAAAAGCAAAGTTTATCATTTGGAAGGCACCAACTGCACCTCTGCAACAAGAAGACTGGGATCACCACTACCATCAGGATCTCACCTCCCTAATCCCAGTCATGCAAATGACATTGCAATTATGGAGCAGCTAAATCAATGGTGGTCTGTCTGTGGACCTATATTTGTGGTGAACTGCAGCACTGTTGCAGTCCAAGAACATCTGGAAGGCTTGCAAATTTACCATATGAAATTGAAATACCAAATAGCTTTGTATCTTAAGTACTGCTGAAACTCACAAAGGTGGAAAAATAAAATGAAAGTAAAGAGATTATCACACCAGGGCCAATTCCACCACAATTGTGCCATTGGATTGTAATGGAAGAATAGCACTATCGCTGTCTATAGTTCTGCACAGTCATGCAATCACATTATAATAATGAAACAAAAATGTAGTCACATTCTGCATACAAAAGCCAATCGCATTACTGTATCATTAATAGATCGTGATTAAATGTTACGTGCATGCACACAACAAAATAAAATTTCCATATTTAAAAACATAATATATATCCAGTTGAAATAAAATAGTGCACTATACCTGAAAATAAGAAAGAAATCTGCTCTGAAAATGATTATAGTAATGAGAACAAATTGCCTGTGGTGAAGTGCAGTCTGGGAAATGATCCCCGATAGCGTGAATGCATCATTATTACCCTCTGCACCTTTGCAATAGCACTTCATTCACACTATTTACATGGAGTTTCCCTATGAATGAGTAGTTACAGGATGATTACAGTTTATTGATGGAAGAAGTACTGGGTGAGTGTGGCATCATATTAGAATCTTTGCAAGATCGCGCTACAATGATGGGACCATTGGTGGCTCACGCCTCTTGCGTATGGAGAATGCCCCTCTTCATTAGCACCAAGGGGCTGTTCTCTTCATCATTGTTGTTTCAATACACTCCAGACAGAGGCTTCTGCAGAGAAGTCCCTGTCATTAATTTCACTGCAATGTTTTTGTTTGTTTTTGTGGACCAAGCAGGGTGATAAAAACAAACCAACAAACCCTGCCAACACATCCTGGATGGAGTCAAGCACCTGACATAGGAACATAAGAATCTACTTTTTAATGAGTCAGACTTAAACCCTTGTTCATTCTCACCCAGCATTGTCAACTCTAACAGCAACAACCTAAGATTTTGGGTAGGATTCTTTTCCTAGCCAGAGATCCTGGTGTTACCTATTGGCACCTATCCACATACCAACCTGGGCCAGTCCTATTTAGCTCCTGAAATCAGACGAGATTGGGTGTGCTCAGGCTCAGGCCACCTTTTTGTTGTAGTTGTTGTTAGTTGCTGTCAAGTTGGCCTCAACTCATGATGACAGCATGAATGAGCAGCCTCTGAGACTTCCTATCACCACCACCAGCACTGTTCAATTCCTACAGACTCAAGATTGTGGCATTTTTGACAGAGGCTGTCTACCTGGAATGTAATCTTCCTGTATTTTCGACTACCTCCCACTTTACTAAGCATTATTGCTTTTTTCCAATTAATCATGTTGTCTCATGATATTTCTAAAATATGACAATCTCAGTTTAGTCATCTTGGCTTCTGAGCTCAAACTTGATTTGCTCTAAGACCTATTTTTTGGTCGCTTTGGCAGTCCATGGTATCTGCAGAACTCTCCTCTAGCACCACACACCAAATGACTTAATTGTCTTCCTGTCAGCTTTCTTCACTGTCCAGCTTTCATGACCATTAGATAGATGTTGGAAGTACTATGGCATGAATGATCCCGAGTTTGGTAGTCAGTAATATATCTTTGCACTTAAGAATCTTATCTAGTTCCTTCACAGCTGCCCTTCCAAGTTGCGGTCTTCTGATTTTTTGACTATCGTCTCCATTTTACTTTATGACTAGCCAAGGTATAGAAAATCTTGGACTATTTCAACGTCTTCATAATCTACCTTAAAATTATTTAAACCATCTGTGGTTATTATTTTTGTTTTCTTTACATTCAGCTTTAACCTTGCTTTTTGCACTTTCTTCCTTAACTTTCATCAGTTGTCATTTTCCCGTCTTTGCTATTTTCTACAAGTAATATGGTGTCACTTGCCTACCTCAAATTGTTGGTGTTCCTTCCTCCAATTTTCATGTTTCATTCCTCTGAGTTTATGCATCTTTACAGAATGACTTTTCTCCACTTTGTGGGATAGGAGCTGCATTGTACTGGATGATCTGATACAGATTCAAGTTTGAATCCTACAGATTAGTCCCAGGCTAAAATAGACTTATTGGATCTCTGTGTTTCACCTGCATGTTGGCTGATCATACTACAATTGATTGAATGAGTCTCATCTAGCTGGGATTAATCCATCAGACTGATTTAATAATTTTCCAGTTTTAGGAAAGCATAATCAGGTCATGTGTTGGCATGGCCTGGACCAGGAGCATCACACAGAGCCAATAGCTAGAAGGTGAGGTGTGCCATTAACAATGCAAACTGACACTGTATGAAAATGTTAGCTCAGTAGCCACCCAGCCAACAAATGATTTGTGGTGTTTTGCAGTTGAAATCCATGGGGGGGGGTGGACAAGGGATTCGGCTGAAGTTTAGATACAGTTCTGCTAAGCTGTAAAAGCCAAATCAATTAAATTACTGTATTATCCACATACCATTTTTTTCTAGTGCCGCAGGCCAAACACATGCCTGGCTCAATTCTTAGGTTTCTCTTGGGGATTGAATTTGGGCATCAGAAATGCAATGGATGAAAAGTGATTGAAATAGCTATTGCCAAATACGACATTTTATATGATTATTTCGCATCTCATAGGGCTTACATTGACCAAGCAGTGTTAACATAGTGCTACCTATATCCTTCAAAAGATGGTGCGAAGGTTGCAGAGGAAGAAATGGCTTTATTCACAGGGATTACATTTCTACTCAGTGCATTGACAATATACCTTGGTTTCATGCTTTTTCACTACTCTTTTAAAGAAAGGGGTCATTCTGGCGAATTAATAATATCATAAAATTATACTATTTTGACACTACAAATAAAATCCAGGGTTTGTGTAACCTGGGTTTCATAAAGGATGGACTTCAGGCTTGCTCAATAATAAAAGGACATAAGAGAGGAATCTCACCTGCAGAAACTCTCCTTGACTTGTGAAGTCAAAGGCTTTCATGGACGGCATCCATAGTTTTTTGTGGGTTTTTCAGGCTATGTGGCCATGTTCTAGAAACTCTTCTAGAACATGGCCGCATAGCCCAAAACCCCCACAAAAAATCTCCTTGACTTCACTGTGCAGCCAGACTCATCCCTCTGCTTCTCAAACATTGCAGACACAAGAAGGAACAACTGCATCTTTATCTTTCCCCAGTGGAAGCTGGAAAAAGAGAGGAATGCAACAGCTGCAGTTTTTCCAAAAGTCGTATACTTTTTAAAATGCAAACACGTCTTCCAATGTAACCATGAGGGCTGCAGTGGCCAGGGGCTTCTGAATCAAAAACAGAATGGATTCACCATTCCACTGACATGGAAGCCACCAGCCACTTATGTACAAGGAACAGACATATTAAATCAAATCTTCAGTAATCATGAGGCGCATATATGTGCGTGTGTGTGTTTGAGTGACCAAGGAGCTTTACAGGCTGCCCCTTTTCACACTGGATCAGGGCCTCAGCAGTCTCACTCCGTGGCCCCGGTTTGGCCTGTCAAGGGTGTGAATAGGAGTCGCAGTTATGCGGTGCTCCTTCAGTGGTGTATCATATGCGTGCATCATCTGGATGCGACGCTCCAACTCCGCCCCCAGGCCGGCCTTAATGAAGAGGACCTAAGACATGAAAATGTAGAGGAATCCAGTATGACAAATATGACCAAACAAATAAAGTTTCTAATTCACTACTTTCACCTAATTCACCTGATTTGCTTCTTCCAAATAGTCTGAAAACGACTGTGGTGAGACTGAATTATTGCTAGGCAAGCTTTTCTTACTGCTTTTCCCAAAGTGATTGCTTCAAACCACAGAATGTGGAAACAGTGCACAATGAAGGAAGGTGTGATAAGGTGATCCAACAAAGGCTGCTCTTCCATTATTGTTGTTGTTGTTGTTGTTGTTGTGTTGGCCTCAAGTCATTTCCAACTTATGGCAACCCTAAGAGTAACCTATCATGGGGTTTTCTTGGCAAGAGTTGTTCAGAGGAGGTTTACCATTGCCTTCCCCTCAGGCTGAGAGAATGTGACTTGCCCAAGGTTACCCAGGGGGTTTTGTGGCCAAGCTGGAAATCAAACCCTGGTCTCCAGAATCATATTCGAGCAATCAAGTCACTATGCCCCACTGGCTGTCTCCAAGAGAATGAAAAAAAGAGTAAGGGGGAAGAGTTAACAGAAAAGCTCTCACACATATTGTATGCCTTCCCTAGTGCAGTGCCCTCTATGTTTTATGATTGCAGGTCCCATCATCCCTAACTAGTGTCACCAAACAGTTAGGTCTGATGGGAGCTCATGTACAAATGATCTGAAGGACACTATAGGGGGAAAATGCAGCTTCTGTTTTCTGTCAATTTGTTCCTCTCTCTCTTTCTATACTAGAAGTGTACAGATAAGGATCCTTGTGTACATGTATGAGCCTGTGTGAAGCAACTGAAAATCAAGCATCAGCACAAGATACAAAAATCCCTGGTCTTAACAACAAAAGCAGCAACACATATGTAAACCTGAAAGCAGTTTGCTTGCAACTCAGTGGATAACAACTGTGTTAACTATGAACCCAGAAGTTTGGTATCCTCACACAACCTATACCAAAGTTTCGCCACCTGCAGCTGTGTAACACACTTGTCTCTTCTTATTGATGTACAGAAGTTCAGTTTCGTATTGATGAAATCACCATGACAGAATTACACTGTTGCATTGAGGGATGGAAATACAAGGCAACCATGTGCACACAAAGACAGGTTCAATCACAGCTCAAAAAAGGCAGTCTTGTAATGGTGTAATCACATTACAATTCTCGTGTTCACAATGTTCATGTGCACTCATGTGCATTGGTAAGCGAGGGAGGAGCAGGAATAGAAAACTGTATACAAACTCCACATATGCAGCAAACAGGGTGGTCTCTCATTCATCGGAGCACTATAAATTGAAGTCGACTTGATGGCCATTAACAACAATAACAATGCTGCAAACTGAACAAAAGTCAAAGAACACAAGGATAAACAATGGTTTTCATTTGGGAGGGAGGAATCAAGAAAATAACTACAGATCACTGACACATCTGTATTTTGGAACTACAGCATTTTCTTCAGAGAAGGTAGTAAGTCCTGAATAGCTGATAGTCTTCAAAAACAGCAGTTTGCAAAGAGTTTCTTGCAAAAGAAAGTTTCTAAAATTATTTATTGCTTCCTTCAAGAACTAATGTTTTGAATGATTATATCCCTACTCCTGTTAGTTATTTCTTTTTTTAAAAAGTTACCATTCCACATTAATAGATTGAGGTTTGCACCCATAATACTTACTGTGAATAATAAAGGATGTGACTTCATAGGTAACTGAGAGTGTTCATTTTAAACTGTCTTTCTGACAAATATTCCCAGTTCCTTTACTTTTGTGCAGATTTTTAAAACAAAATATCACAGATTAATACAGAAATGGGATGGAAAAGATTTGTGGGTGAACATATATGAAAATGACATGACATGGAAATAGTGCAGTTTTGCAAGTTTACTTTTTGGGATGATACCTCCCAAAACACGCCAGGCATCAGTGGTTGCATTGGAGGATTCTGGGAGCTATTGTCAAGATCTGCCATTTCCATTCCATGCCAGTAGTGCCCATGTTGTCTGGGGGATTTTATGAACTGTAATCTCAAAAAAGTAACTTTGCCTTGCTCTGGGATACAGATGGTTTCAGAGAGTCCAAGGCCTCATCTGCACTGCAGAAATAATGCAGTTTGACATACATTAACGACCATGGCTCAGAGCAATGAAATTCTGGGATCTGGAGTTTTGTGAGACAGTTATCTTTTTTTTTTGTCAGAACTTTGGTGCCACAACAAACTACAAATCCTAAGATTCCATAGCACTGAGCCATGGTAGTTAAAATTGTATCAAACTGCATTATTGCTGCAGTGCAGGTGAAATCCTAGTTATCTTCTATTATCCACAAGTGCGAACTGTCACTTGAATATGATGTTCATGAAGGAATGATTAACAGAGGTCTTCACTCTCCATATCAAGGACTGCCTGCTTCCACCTCTTTCAGGCAATTCAGTTGTGTTGTAAGGTTCAAGGATAAGGCCTTGCCTTTTGGAGGTGACAGTGAACAGACACACAACCTGCCTTCTGCACAACCCACCTTTGCTACCTTGTCGCAAAGCAGGTGGGCAGACAGATGAAATGTGTGCAGCTGGAGTTCTGTTGTTGTGCTTTTGCTTTGTAAAAGTCTTAAACATTCACCTAATCCTAGGCTTATTTCCCTTTGTTCTCTGCCTGGAGCAGAATTGCTGGATTAGTTCCACTCTGGAAGTTCAATGCATAACTAAACATAGCTAGCATGACTAGAGGATATCCTCTCAGTGGGGAAGTTTGAAATCTAATAGCGGAACGGGAATTTAAAAAAAGGAACTCCCCTGTGACTATGGTGCACCCACGTGTGAAATCCAGAGCTGTCGTTTCAGCAGCATGTCAGTATGTGAGCAGCTGGGCTGACTTCTGGCAAGCTTAGGCAACAGAATGAGTTGTTGTTCCAGAAAAATAGTTTGAAACGATGCTATAGCTGGCTGCAATGATCTGCCAGAACCTCCTCGCCCACTTGGGGGCCACAGCATCAGTACGGTTTGCCACAGTGCAACTAACGGCAGGGGAGGGGAGGACAAAATGAGCTCATTGCCCCTCAAATACGAATTCAGCCTCTCTGCATTTCCACCTTTCTAGCATTGCAGAGAGTGAGACACTGAAAGTTGTTCACACGGAGAACTTTTCTAATTGCTGTGCACTGATCACACTCCCTTGATAACTTTGCCTGCCCCTGTTGATATTCTACATCAGCTACTGGGGCTGCACTGCAGAAATAACCTAGTTTGACACTGCTTTAACTGCCATGGCTCAAGGCTATGGAATCCTGGGATGTGTAGTTTTTTGTGGCACCAGAGCTCTCTGACAGAGAAGGCTAAATGTCTCACAGAGCTACAGTTCCCAGAAATCCAAACTGCCACTGAGCATGGCAGTTAAAAATGGTGTCAAACTGGATTATTCCTGCACTGCAGATGCAGCCTTTGTTACATACAGTCAGCCCTTGGTATCTGTTCCAGATCCCCCTTCCCCCCCACACACAGATACCCAAATACGCAGATGCTCAAGTCTGCATTGTCCTCAATGGAGGTGCAGCCACCATTGGGGACAATGGGACTCTTCCTTTCTTCTTTTCCTCCCTCCCAGCTCTCACCAACAGAGGGGAAGGGGTAGGAGGCTGACGGCGGCAGCCGCCGCCACATCCTCTTCCACCTCTTTTCCCTAGTTCTTCTTCCTCCTCCTCCTCTTCTTCCTGTTTCCTCCTCCTTCTCTTGCCTCTTCCGGTTCTTCCTCCTCTTCCTCCCACCTCTTCCTCTTCCTTCTCCTCTTCTGCCGCCTCACTGCAGGCTAGCCACCCGCAGATACTTAAATCCATGGATGGCAAGGGCACAGACACCAAGGGCAGACTGTAGGTGTAACTGACATCTCCTGGACCCATCTCACTTCCATCCACCTTAAGACCCAGCAGCTGGATCAAGCAAAGGAAGTCTCTTCAGCTGGCGATTGAGATACAAGGAGGAGTATGTTTCCACCCCTCCTGCCAGCAAGCAAGGTTGCAATAACCAGAAACACAACCCCTGTCACAAACCATTGAAGATTATCACACTAGGGCTTACCGTCAGTCAATCGTCACTGGATCATTGGGGAAGCACACATGTATGAACGCCTGGTGCACTTCTTCAGCGTCATCGAATCTTCAGCTCCCTCTAGCATCATGGAATCATTCAAGGAGAGTGAATTTCCTCTTAATGCAAAGTTTCAGTTAAGAGGAAATTCACTCTCCCTGAACAATTCCATAATGCTAGAGCGAGCTGATGATTTCATGACACTGAGGAAGTGCATCAAGCGTTCATACACGTGTGCTTTCCCAATGATCCAGGGATGATTGACTGACAGTAAACCCTAATGTGATAATCTTCATTGTCACAGATTCACTTGCTGGTGGGAGGAGGATAAAAAAGCCCAAATTAAAAATTAACCATCTTCCTTTGTCTGATCTGCTTTCTGGATGTTAAGGTGGACTATGGGAGGTTTAGATTATTTTACACTAAGACAACATGGACCTACTAAACAGAGAGCAGTTATAAATATGTAACTCTAAGGCCTTGTCTGCACTGTAGAAATAAAGCCATTCGACACCCACCTTCAAAGTCAGGCAGCCATACTAAGCACAGGAGGTCTGTAGCACTGGGGAGTGAGGTGCTGAAGGATCTCATATCTTGTCCCCTCCAACTAGCAAGCCATTGTGCAACAGTAGCATCCTCAACCTGGTGTCACCCAGTGCTAGGGGAGTTACCAGGAGGATGACAGTGGCCAAAACGTGGTGGTGTCTGTGGCCAGAGGAAGGAAGGCCTGACCAGGTGTCACCTGGTATGGGCCATTATCTCTGTATTCCCTTAGTGACACCATTGTCATGCAACAAGCAGAAAGAGGGAGCCCTGCAGGGTTCTGCTGATGCAACTCCACATTGCAGCCATGACAGTTAAAGTGGAGTCAGAGCCTTATCGCGTGAAGGTCCCTTGCAGTATAACAGTCTAAAATCACTGTCTAATGAAAGACTGGCAGCACAAATTAATCTACTTAATTTCTTTTTAAAGGAATTAGTTACACTTGTTGTTCCAGGCTTCTGAAAAACAGTTAATCACCATTATTTTACCATTTTATAAGTAAAAATATTTTGTAGGTTTTTATTTAAAATTTTATTACGCAAGAGAAACATTTTTTAAAAAGAATCTGGAATCTACAAGCTATAAACAGTTTGTTTGTTTGTTTTTTTAAAAAGTAAATGCAGTTCTTCTGCCAACTACTGTTTCCAAAAGAGGAAGAATTTGCATGATGCTCTCAAAGAATGGTACATTGTGTAAGCTCCATTCTTACCAACATTATGTAACCTGGAAAACACAACCCAAACAGCTGAGGCTGTTTGAACCAATTAATCAGTTATGGAACTAATTAATCAATTTTAATATACAAGTCTATTGCTTTATTGCTATTGCTAATATACAAATATTTGAGTGTTTCAAGTGTCAGGCTTCATTCTAGTTCACTTAGTCCTGGTACAGACCTGTGGGAAGCACTATCCCAATGCCGATTCTGGGATTCAAGAGCGTGCAGCGTCCACACGCTCCCGAAAGCTAGTCCGTAAGGATGGCACCATCATGGCGGCCTCCTGTCCACAAGGGGGCCGTCATGATGACGCAAGTGTGGCACAACGTCCACAAGTCGCTGCTCCGTACTTACGTCATGGACGTGTGACAGTGCGCCAATGGCACACTCATGGTGTCCAGACCACACTGTAAAGCGAACCTGCTTTTAGCATGTTCTTTTTACTGAGGGGGGATGCCGCATGGTTTGGCATCCCTCAGCAGCAAAAATGAGGGGCTCCATCCCACCCTTCTGGGGCATCTGTCAAGCCCCTTAGGCTTCATTTGCACTGCAGTAATAATCCAGTTTGATACCACTTCAATTGCCAGGGCTCAGTGCTATGGAATTCTAGGAATTATAGTTTGTTGTGGCACCAAAGCTCTCTGACAGAGCAGGGTAAATTTGTCACAAAACTACAATTCCCAAAATTCCATAGCATTGAGCCATGGCAGTTAAAGTGTTGTTAAACTGCATTATTTATGCAATGTAGATGTAGCTTTAGTCCTAAAATCTCCTACAATAATGCTACTTGTAACATCAGAAGAACTGATGATACTGTGTTAACAGATAGTATAGTGCAACTGTGGATAAGTCTATTGAAATGGATTCAAGTTTATTAAGGTTAATGGGATTTGTTCTTGGTATATATAACAGAGGTGGGAATAATTTGGTCTTCCAGATTTTTGTGGACTGCAATTCCCAGGTTTCTTCACCACTGGCAATACTGCTAGGGCTTCTGGAAGTTGCAGTCTAGCAACATCTGGGATAATTACCCCTCCATGTATTTAATTGCAACCCAACAATGCAAGCCTGTGCATCATCTGGTTATGTCATGGACTGCAGCCATGGATGACAAATTGTATCATAAAAACACAATTGTGTAGTTCTTAAAAGGCTCCTTACAAAGAGGGGAAATAGCTTTCCTAGTTTTTAAAATATTCACCATTTAGCCGAAAAGCTCTTGAACTTTGTAGGCTTCTGAACAAGCTATGAGGCTTTCCAAAGGCCAAGTGAAACCACAAAGGAAAGAAGAGAGAGAACTGAATCCAGAGTCAAAATAGTGGAAATACATCTCAGAGGCTCTGGGAATTGTTGAAAAAACACCCTTTGATTAGGAAAGCAAGAAAAATGCTAATCTGCGATTTAAGAGGAAAGCTTTTAAAGTGGCTCACAAACAGCATGAATTATTCAGGAGCAGGTTATTGTTTCTTGTCTGTTATTTTGCATATGACTGAAGAAGCTTCAAACCTGGTGCAAATACACAAATTCGAGTTAGGGCTGCAGAAGTAGGAAGGGTGCCTCAACATGGATTTTCAATTCTCTTTAGTCCTGAAAACCGAGGGTGGCTTGGCCTCCTAGAATCAGATCCAATCCTGCCCTAATTGGCACTCACTTTGATTTAAACAGGTGTAATGCAAGTTCAGAACTGGCGGCCCTCTTTGTATTGAAGATGAGGATTCATTCAGTGAAGATGAGGACTCAATCTAGCATTCCTAAAAAGCAGCCATGAGGGAGCTGGATCATGGATGCTTCAATCTCTTCAGCAGGGTTTTCTTTTTTCAAAGCTTAGAAAAGTTACCTTTTGAACTACACTTTTTAGAATACCGTACAACATGGCTGTACTGTCTAGAAAAATCTAAGATTTGTAGTCTAAAAATGTAACTTTTTCACATTTCCCTTCTTCTCTTTATTTTGATAGATCAGGCTTTTGATCCCTGTGGCATGGTGGCTGCCATGTCAATGGGGGCCAGGGAATTTATTCTGGACTTTACTGTGAACTTTAAAGAACTTATCCAAGAGAGTGAACAGAGGTGTCACTAGGGGTTGCAGAGAGTGTGGGCCACACCAGGTGACACCCCAAGTGGGGGTGATATCACTGCTCCCCAAACATCTGCCTTTGGGCAGAGGCAGGCTGTGGTGTTCACCTTCCTCCCTTTAAAACACTGAAGAGATCTATGAGTCGGGTGAGGCTCAGTGGGAGGAGAAAGGAGAGACCCAGGTTTTTACAATTTTGGGGGCAAAAAATTTAAATTTTTTAAAACTTAATTTTTAAAATACTGTATTTTTAAAAGTTTATTCTTTTTACATTTTCTTTAAAAAACAACATGTTTCCAAATTTTCACTTTAACCACATTAAACTATGTGCATGTAAATACATTTAGGCTGTATGTATGATATTATAATTTACAGGTATAATTTTAATTTTACTACTTGTTTATGTCTCAACTATTGCCATTTGTTGTTGCTGTTAGCTGCCCTCTAGTCGCCCTCAACTCAAGGCAACCCTATAGATGAGACATCTCCAAGACCCCCTATACCTCTCTGTTCAGATTCTGCAGGCTGAAGTCCATGATTTCCCTGATTGAGTCTAGCCATCCAGCATGTGGTCTTCCTCTCTTTATGCTTCCCCCCACTTTTCCTAGCATCAGTGCCTTTTCTAATTAGTCTTTCTTACTATGGTGTGTCCTAAGTATAACAACCTCAATTTAGTCATCCTGGCCTCTAGGGAGAGTTGAGGTTTGATCTGTTCTAGGACCCATTTATTTGTCTTTTTGGCTGTCCACAATATCATCAGCACTCTTCTCCAGCACTACATCTCAAATGAGTTGGTTTTCTTTCTTTCTGCTTTCTTTACTGTCCAGCTCTCACATCCATACATTGTGATGGGGAATACAATGGTTTGGATGATTCTAACTTTAGTATTCAGTGTTATGTCTTTGCACTTTAGGATCTTGTCTAGTACTTTCATAGCTGCCCTTCACAGTCTTAGTCTTTTGATTTCTTGACTACAGTCTCCACTCTATTTCTATTTTATCATTATCTAGGATGAATTCATACAATTCTTCCATGGCCATTAATTTAGTTTTTTAAACATTCAGCATTAAACTTATGAATTTATCATATTGCTTAAAAGCATGACTTACTGCTGCTGTTTTCAATTCAAATTTGGGATACATCCGGATATTATCACATGCATTTTGCCACCGATGCCACCAGCCAAGAGCAGCCTGGCTAACCTCTGGCTAGAATTCTAGCTCAGCCAGTATCTTTTCAAAACCAGGAAGCTCCTAGCTTTGCAAATCAACTGGCTAAGCTTTGATTCTAGCCAGAAGTTAGCTGAGATTCACCCAGCTGGCGACATCAGCGGCAACATGCATGCGATAATAGCCAGATGTAGCTGAATTTGAATTGAAAACAGCAGCAGTAAGTCATTTTTTAAAAAGCAGTGCAATAAACTCCTTTGTCAGAACTTCCTTCTTTGACTTTCTTCAGTAATTTTTCCAGGTCTTTGTTGTTTTCTGATAATAGTATGGCGTCATCTGTGTATCTTAGGTTCTTAATGTTTCTTCTGATCTTCACTCCTCCTGCTCTGCATACATATTGAACAAATAAGGTGATCAAATGCATCCTTGCCTGACTCCTTTGCCAATTGGGAACCATTCTGTTTCTCCATATTCAGTTCTGACAGCAGCCTCTTGTCCTGAGTACAAGACAATCAGCTGTAATCACACATTCATTCCTCTGAAAACAAGCCATAGCTTTTCAACATTTATGCAGTCAAATGCTTTGCTGAAGTCAATAAATCACATGCTGGTTTTCTTCTAGAATTCTTTTGTGTTTGCAATGTGATCCCTAGTGCCTCTTCCTCTTCTGAATCCTGCTTGCACCTCTGTACAAACAGCCCTGAAAGTGCTGGGTTGGGGACACGGCAACTGAACGCCACGCCACCAACCCGGTGGAAAAATTTCATGGCTGCTATTTCCATCACAACAGGGTGTGGGGTGCTCAGCAACGTCATCATGGCATGCACTGGTTCTGCTTACTTTCCAGAGCTTGGGAAAGTTACTTTTTGGACAACGGTTCTCCAAAGTCCTGCAGCCAGTATAGCAGGCTATATTGGCTGGGGGGTTCTAGGTATCTTATGCTAGCTGTGTCATCTTCTCACTGTACAGGAAATATGGATATTAAATGCCCATTGTGCCTTTCCATATTTTCTCTGCAAATTCTGGATGACAGAATTTGAGCACCAAAAATCATCTAGATCAGTTCTATGTAACCTGGCACCCTCCAGATTGTGTGGCACTAGCAGTTCTATCATCTAAGCCACTAGTTTAGAGAAAGCTGATTGCTTTAAGTAGGAGGTGAGTAAAGTGTGCTCCATGGACCTCCAGGGCCTCCTAGGGCCCCCTTGAAAAAAACTGCACCCCACCATGTCATTTAGGGGGTGTAGGAGACACTTTATCATTCCCCAGGTCATTTTAGGCAAAGGAAATACCATGGAAAATTTTGGAGGCAATATTTTTTTCCAAAGGGGCAACCCTGTTAGGACCCCCCAGGAGCCCAATGAGATCTCCTAACCCCAGGAGTTGCCCACCTTTTCTTTAGATCATTACTGTAACTCAATTAGGAACAATGGTAAATGTACTTTCCAGTACTACTTTCCAAAGCTTCCTGGGATGCCTGGAAGATGTAGTGTATTTGGTTCATTTCATCTCTAATGTTGTAATTATCGCTACTAACTAAAAAAACTGTGACAAGGGAAGGAAGAAAATTTAATATTGCAAGTTTTATTAAAAATTTTATGGGTAACCCAGCAGGCAAAAAAAGTGTTTAATCAAACTCATTGGTTTTGCAGCCAGTGGCTGAGATCTTCCATCACTTCAACATAGTAAAAAATATCTGCCAGCAAAGTTACTTTAAACAACTCTTATACTCAAAGCATAGCCATATTGGTCTGGAAAATCAATATGCAAAGCTGTCTTGCAGCACCTTTGAAACTAACTGAAAGCTAAAAGTTGGTAGCGTGAGCTTTCATAGATTTGAGCCTATTTTCTCAGAGGTAGACTCAAGTCTATGGAATCTCATCCTACCCATGTCTAGCTAAGAGTCTCAAAGGTGCTTCAAAATTCCTTTGCAAACTCCTATACTGAATGCTTACATGGTACAACATATGTAGATAAACGGTCAAGATTCATGGCTGACAAGCAATTGCAATGCACAGTGCACATGGGCAAGGCATAGAAGCAATGCATGTTATGAAAAAGAATCCAATATATTTTTTATTTTAGCTTCCAGAAGCTCCAGCCAGATGACAAGTAGATTATGATAACTGTAGCATACAGAATCTGCAGGACCCAAAGTTCCCCAACCCTGATGTAGAGGATGGTTTAGGAGAGGGATGGGAAACAACTATGGTTGAACTACTTTTCCCATCATGAGTGGGTCAGTAGGTGAAGCCCAACAACATTTGAAGGGCCACCAGTTCCCCTACACTGTCTAGTTCACTTTTAAAAATGGATGCCTTGAAATAAGAAACATTCTTTGAGACATGCAAGACAACTAATAGTGGGAACATTATTTTAGATTTCAACAGTAAGACTATGTTCTTGACTATGTTTGAAAATAAATCCGTGCAGATAGGCAACATATTTTAAGTGAATTTGTTGAGATTCTTTTTTTTAAATGCTCTACTGTAACTATAACAATAGTGTCAACAGATTTTTAAAAACACACACTTCTTAATCAAAGGAATTCATGCTTTTGACAATATTTATCAGAGCCTGTTGAATTGTTTACAGTAACTCACACCCATCTCACACACTGCACAACTAGAAAGCTGGATGAGAACCATAGCCAATCCAGGATACCTGACAAGAGCATCATACCTGCATAAAGGTATCACTGTTTTGTGGATTTTGGATGTTATTGTACTTTGCTACTCAGCCAACACAGTTACCCCTAACACATATCAGGCATGAGAAAACATGCCCAGCTGTGAAAGACAGATAGGGTTTTGAATCACTTTCCATGAGGCAGGACTGAGGAAACTGTAGCTCTCCAGTTGTTGCTGGACTCTACCTCCCATCAACCCCAACCAGAATGGTCAACAGTGAGAGAAGATGGGAGCTATAGGTCAACAGAGTCTGGTAGGTCACCACAGATTTCACATATCTGCCACATTATACATGTGATGCGAAGGAACTCAGTTAACCTGGTGTCAGTATTCTTATCCTCTTGGTCAGCTCTTAAGCCTTTTGCTTTACATTCAACAATGCCAAAGCTAATGTTAGATTTTATTTTACAGTGTTTTAAATAGTGTTCTGCTGCATTGCCTTTCCAGTATAAGTTGCTTGAATATCATTTGTGCTGCTGCCACCACCACCAATTTCCAGGAAACTCTCATCTCATAATGGCTGGCCCTGAAGATCCCTCAAAGCCAAATGGTTCAGGCCAAGATGGATCTGGTTCATGTCAGTGATGCTTCTTTACACAGAGCCAGCCAGGGAGGCAGAAAGGAAAGCATTGATGGCAAGGAGGCACGGTGGGATGTGCATAGCATGGCATGACAATGCATGGCATGGCAGGGAGGTAGCAGCTTCCATCTCTCCTCTGCCAGTTGCTTTTCCAGGAAGTTTCCAGTGTCATATTTCTAGAACCAACAGCAGAGAATGGTATGGCACTCTTTTAGGGGTCTTTCCTACTGGGAAAAGTCTCGAATCCTGATTCAATGTATGTTCCCCTAGTTCCCACTGGAAATCAATTTGAAACCTCATTGGATTGATTCCAATGGGAAAAATGCAGGGCAAGAGCCAAAAGCCCGGGGTATTTTGGTAGCTGGTTTTTGGTGGTTCTTTTGGTGAAACTCGATTCTGACGCGATTCCTAACAGTGGGATTGCCAGCTCAGAATAGATTTTTTTAAAAGGGGAGGGACAAATGGCAGAGGTGTGTGTGACGTTCGTCCCCAGAGATGTCACATACACCCCCAGTGCTGCCTTTTTGGGTCCTTTAAAAAAAAAAACAAATAAAACTGAGTGCAAAAGCGATAGATTGGCAAAGCAACTACTTGTAGAAACAAGTAGCTGCTAAGCCATTCTACCAATTTTGCAATTAGTTTTTTTAAAAAAACAGTTTCCCCTCCATCCTCCTCCTCCTCCCGGCTCCATTCCTCAGTGTCTGCACTCCCTCCTCCCGGCCTTGCCTCTGTCCTCCTCCTCCTCCTCCTCTCCATTCGGTGGTGATTCAGGCAGGGGAGGGATGAAGGAATGGACTGGGAGAGCCGGTGGCAGGCACCTCCTCCTGGAATCTTTGCTGAGCCACCCACCTCCCTTGGGCAAGTCACACTCTCTCAGCCTCAGACCAACTGGAGAAGGGGCCAAGGCAAGCATGGAAGGGGCCATGGGTGGGCCGGGGGAGGAAGCGTGGAGGCCGGAGAGGGGCCAAGGCCAGGCCAGGGAGCTGGTGCCAAAAAATGTGGATGAAGGTCAGTGCCAAAAAACAGCGATTCCAAAAGGTCCCCATTCATATGTGGACGAGGGACCTTTTGGAAGCGATTTGGCATAGCAGAGCAGAACTGGATTGAGATTCGGATCTTTCAGTAAGTGGGAACAACCCCTTAAATAACAAAAAGTAGAACAAAGACATGTTGAAGCCATCTTACATTATTATGGTAAATAGTAATAAGTAACATACAAGCTAAGAGTTCTTCAGCAGTGGAATCCACTGCCTCGGTTGGTGGAGTCTCCTTCTTTGGAGGTTTTTAAAAGGAAGCTGAATGGCTATTGGTAGTGCTTAGACTGTATATTCCTGCATGGCCATGGGAAAGATTGGATGGTCTTTTCCTAGTCTATAATTTTACTTTTGGGGCATTGCAATGAGTAATGTAACTAGCTGCTGACCAGGTGGCTTAACAAGTACCTTCACCAATTACCTTTAAAAAGTAACATTCTAATTCTGGAAAGGACCAATGGGAATTTCTTCCCTTCTGGTAATATTTGTGTTGAGGGCTAGAATCCTGCTGTGAGATATGTAGGTATAACTTCCAGTTATACCAGCATAAGTGCTTTGGGAGTACTACTTCGGTGGTGATTCAGGCAGGTGATTCAGGCAGGGAGTACTACTTCGGTGGTGATTCAGGCAGGGAAGACAACAGAGCCAGCATGGCACAGTGGCTTGGATGTTGGACTGTGCCTCTGAAGACCAGGGTTTGCTTCCCAGCTCAGCCATGAAACCCACTGGATAACCTTGGGCAAGTCACACACTCTCAGCCTCAGGGGAGGGCAATGGCAAACCTCCTCTGAACAAACCCTGCCAAGAAAACCCCTTGATAGGTTTGCCTTCAGGTCGCCATCAGTCTGAATAGACTTGATGACTACACATGACTACCGCCATCACATGGAAGAACATAACCACTACTTCCTTTTCCTTCAGCAGCTCTCTTGCCCTGGATGCTCAGCAACATCCCAGAATTCCTATGTGCAATTCTATCCTCCCCCTGCTCAGGTGCCCAGGTGCATCCCAACATTAATGGCATTTCCGTTCAGCTTGATGGTTCACAGTCTCTGCACTTGGGCCACACATACTATGTGCCCATAATTCTGATTTCTACACCAAGATCCTTGATCTATCTGCCAATGAAAGTATGTAGTTTCAGAAAATAAATGAGACAAATAAATTCAGGAGGGAGGAAGGAAGGAAGGAAGGAAGGAAGGAAGGAAGGAAGGAAGGAAGGACATATATCTTATTCAAGATTCAAATTTTGCTTTTTCAGATTTGAATATTTTTTCACAAAAAGCACTCTGAATCTCTACATTC
This sequence comes from Sceloporus undulatus, assembly GCF_019175285.1. Lineage (NCBI taxonomy): Eukaryota > Metazoa > Chordata > Lepidosauria > Squamata > Phrynosomatidae > Sceloporus > Sceloporus undulatus. The sequence continues at coordinate 32,796,862 of NC_056523.1, read as the reverse complement.
TGCAGAATTTCAGGGACTTCTCTTTATTAAAAAAACATAACTGTGAGATTCTTTGACCTTTCCTTTCAAAGCACTGCACATGATAACACTACACAGGAATGTTTGCTTCCTTTTTTTAAAAGGAATATGCTTCCCTCAGAAGAGTTGCTCCCCCCCCCCCTCAAAAACATTCCAATTCTTCTTCCAGCAGCATTATTTTTAGATGTTATGATGACTTCGCACAAATATATTTCTGAAGTGAGTAATCAGTGATGTGCTTTAGGATGTCTATGAAAACTTCAGTGGCGTTAGATAAGAAAAACTTTCCAGCATTTGCAATCCCTCTCCTTTACCAAGGTGAGTTGGAATTGGAAGTGCTCCACTGCCATCTTCTGGATGTTGATATAAAACAACCCAAAGGCTTGATGTTCAGTTGCTGTCAGATACAAAGTGTGGTTTTGCTGTTGCTTCTAGATGCAGAAAACAGACAGTGAATGTGTCAAACACAGTATATAAAGCTAGTATGTAAACTGCTAGAAATTTCTCCAATTTTTTCTCACCAGACTAAAGGATGACTGGTTGTATCTCTCCAAAATTAGCTTTGAAACATCATCAGTCATCACCACTCCTACTAACATCACCACTACTACTGGTGCCAGCAACAGTTTCACAGTATTAGGTGTTACTGACTGGAGTTTTGGACCATCAATGATTCAAATTCTCTCCAAGAATCTAAGGACTTTACTGAACAAGAAAAATGGTGAAACAGACTGGGAACGTTGTATCTTTTTCTGTGCCACTCTGCATGATGTTGTAGCACTTCAGTTTTTTCCCCATGGAGAGATGGTTTCCAAGTGTGCCTTTTGTCAAAAGGAAAAATCATTTCTGCAAAAGGCAGGCTTTCATAACTGTCTTTCCTTGGGAAGAGAACAGAAGTGCTACAAGGGCATGTGGAGTGGCACGGGGGAGGCCATTATGCTTCCAGTGCATTATCACCTTTCATGTGGTATCACCAGATAATGTCACACAGTCCAAGAGTGTCACTTTTTGTCATTCAGATGACCTGTCAGTTTGGTGATTTCTTTTAGATGTTCTGTCAGTTTTCTCCCACAGCACTTATCACTACTGGAACCGCAGCTGTTTTCTTTTCCTAGAGGTACTGAATCTCAGTATTTCATCATCTTTTCTCTCTCTGCTGTCTCCTGGGATTGCCACATTTATAATCCAAACTCTGTTTTTCTCAACCACGGTTATGTCTGCATATTATGCTCTAATTATTTAACAGTATGCATATTCAAATTCCATAGGAATTTTTACTCCCCCCACTTTGTTTACCATGATCATTAAAATTTACACATTAGACTCAATCAAGGAAGCCATGGCTCTTGCAAGACCTGAGCAGGGCTGTTGATAACAGGGAGACTTGGAGGTCTCTCATTCATAGAGTCACCATAGGTCAAAGTTGACTTGAGAGCAATTAACAACAACAAATTAACAATGACAACAATAATGTTTAGACTGAAAAGAGTGGAGGCACGGCCTCCCAGGCCCCTTCCACCAATAGGCTGAGCTTGGGGGTCCTCTTCCCTTTTGCAATGCACCTGGTGCGAAAGAGCTGCCCTTTCCGTCCCAGAAGCCAATGGCAGGCCTTCCCACCGGCCCAAAGGCTGCTCAGGCGAGACAGGCCTCTGCAGTTGTGGAGACTAGGGTGTCTTCCACCCCAGCAACAACACCAGCCCAGTAAGTTGGGTGGCATCATTTCTTATCATGGCCCATCCACAGTTAGAAGGAGACTGAAAAGGCAGGTATACAGCTCACCTGGTGAAAGTCTTCTCCACATTGATGAGATGGATGGTATTTCTATTTGAATTACAGCAATTATTTCCATTACTAGATATAAATTAACATATTGCCCTTTTGCGGAGGGGAGGAGGATGTCTGTGATCCTGCCTACCCATATCTGTAAGATCCTTACTGGTAAACAGCACCAAAAAATGGGACCAGCCCTACTTGCAAAAGGTTTGGTTGGGGAAGCAAAATACAACCACATTCCTCCTAGCTCAGGGGAGACAATGGCCTGTTACAGACAGCCAAAATAAAGCTGCTTCGAGTCACAGTGGAGGTATGGTGTTTCAATGATGCATGCATCCTAAGAGTCCAGAAGCCACACCAAAGTCACGCTCCAGTCCTTAGGGCTGGAGAGTGGCTTTGGTGTGACTTCTGGACTCTTAGGACGCATGCATCATTCAAATACCATACCTCCACTGTGACTCGAAGCAGCTTTATTTTGGCTGTCTGTAACAGGCCAATGGCTCCTAAACTCTCAAATTTTCCTTCCGCTCTTCTCTTCTGTTCTTATTATGCCTTGTTTGACTCTGGCCTACCCTCTAACATTTAAAATCATCCAAAAACCTGTTCCCTATCCCTCTCTTGCTGAATATCCTGATCTTCCTGCCTTGTGCATGCCACAGACTCCCTGAGTCAAGAGCAAAATAAAGCCACAAATAAAAGAATGATAATTATTTTATCAGTTCCCAGGGCATCATCTCATAGTAAATTGAGCTTCGGTTAATAAGCAGGCAATCTTCAGAAGCTGCACAGAGCTGCACTTTCAAAGCTAATTTAACTATTCCATTAAAAATGAAAACACATTCAAATTAGAACACCCATAAGATATGAAAGGAGAGGAAGGGAGAGAGGGGAAGAAAAGGAAACACATATACACAGAGCTCTTGCGAGGGAAGACATGAAATGCATCAGTAATATCCCATCAAGATGCAGTTCCCCTAACTGACCATGACAGTTAAAAATGAAATAGAAATTTTGGTATCAAACAGAAACACAAAAGAGAGGTGACCTTTGATCAGATGTCTGTTTGTACTTTTGACAGGGAGATTTGCATCCAGAGAGAATGTATAATTTAGGCTGGACACTTACAAGGGAAGATAAGCCCCAGCATGTAAAGGAAGGATCAGGTCAGCTCTTTTAAATAAATAGGCTGGCAGATAAAAGCCATGTGCTTGGGGCTCATTTGAGAGCTCTTGAGATTCCTTTTGAGGAGGGCTTTCCTCATGGTTTGGAAATACACACTGCTGGAGTGGCAGCTGATGGCTGTCATGTTAGTGGGGCACTGAATCCACTCCATGTTTTAGTGGAGACATTAAAAGAAATAGTCAGGCTGCTGAAATCTTTACCTCAAATAGGTTCAGCACTCTGGATAGTTCATTTAAAGTTCATCATCCTGGTGGCATAGGAACCAGCAGCCACCATTGCACTGTTAAGCAACACCCTGTTTTCCAAACCGTTACCAAACCAAAGCTTCCAAAGAAGGCATTTGAAATGGAGCGAGGACATGGTTTTTAGCCTCATTAATTTATTCATCGTTATTCAAGTTTGCTGGTGGGAGGGGGTTGGTCAGAGAAAATCATCAGGCACATAAGTTATTGCCATAATTTGGGTTCTTGTGTGCTGCATATAATTTATTCCAAACATTTTGTGCCAGCTGTGAACAATGATGGTAACCAGTGGTTGCAAAGTCAGTGGGGAATCAAATACATTCTGGGTTTTGGTCTGAATTTTAAAGGAAGGTACTTGAGATGTTGAACTTTAACCACCACAACCCCAGATTCAGTAATTTGGATAGTTTTTTAAAGTTATGACTAAAACCCAAAGAGAATTCTTTAACACTGGAGCCACCAGCTTTAACTGAAGAACATTATAGATGTGCTTTGATTTCTGCATGTATTCTGCCAAAATACAGTGGCCCTAATTCAGAAGAATGCCTCAGGCTTTTTTTTTAGTGCTTGAGGAAGGAGTGGGGATGCATGAACTGGCCCCACCGCAAACATAACATATGCCAACTAAGTCCATCCTCTGGCTTTCTTTTTGCAAAGTACAAATATCTGCAGTGATGCTTCACATGTATACCTGTATGTATAATGTCTCATCTATATCCAGTCCAGAGACAATCACTATTTGGTATCCATTTCAATAAAGGGTGAATAAACTTTTCCCATTCTGGCACCTCCCAGATACTTTGGTCTACAACTTCCATTGTTTCCAGTTGGCAGGAACACTAGTTAAGAGTCCAGTGCTGGTCAACTGTTTGGGATAAAGGGCTGCATTGGTTCCCTTTGAGACCTCAGAGTGCTGCATCTGTCTGCTATGCCCACTGGGGGAAAAAAAATCAAATTATTGCCCCCAAATGCCTGGTGGAGACATGGGTAGCAATTTCACCATGTTTAGGGGTCTTCTAAAGCCATTTTAGGCCCAGCCTCTGCTGTAGTCCAATGTATCTCATAGACCAGCACATTCTAAGTTTCAACTTGGCATTTTGCTTTAGAGTGCTTTGGAGGACATCATCTGTGGCAAACAATTGTTAGCACACCCTACAATGAAGTATATCTATTTCATATTTCCATATTTCAATATCTAGAGCCAAATGTGTTTTAAGAGACCACACTGACCTTTGAAACAAAGGGAAATTTCCCATGGGAAGGAAATGTGGACCCAAAGACATGTGAAGGTAATACCTTCGATAATACCGAAATAAAGGTTAAATCGGTTTGCTGATCACTCCATCCTCCCGCAGGCTTTGTGCATATCCTCTTGAACCAAGAAACAAAAGAGGTCTCATTACACCAAAGTGAGTAAGACCAGTTTTCCTGCTTACCCTCATCATGTTGCCAACCAATTTTCCTATCCATCTACCTTGGAATTGTCCTAAATCCAATCACTGTTTTGTTAATCCAAAGTTAAAGCTCTCAGTCATTCTGGAATCCCATTGCTGGTTCTGTGTAAAGACCATTAAGTCTTTTTACACTGCAATATATCACCAAATATCCCTCACTAGAAATTAGATATAAATATCAGTCACAGCTCTAGCCTCCTGTATGCAGTCTCCTTCACTTGTCACCCTCAGATGCTGTCTGAGCCACATCACACTTTCCATGGAATCCCCTGCGGGACTGGTCAATATCACCCTCTCTACATCTCTCAGCCTCTACTATCTATTTCCGTTAGCCTTGTATGGTGTCTCAGATTGGATTATTACTGAGTGTTTGTATGCTCTCTTGCCTATTTCTAAAATAAAACTTTCTTTATTCATTAATTTGGAGTCCTCCCACAGTGAGTACTGATATATAGGTGGAAACAATCCTCTCGCAACCTACCCAACCTCTTACAAGTGTCCTTTGAGCTAAGCAATTCCCCGAACATTTAAGAAGACATTGACACAATTGGTGAGGACCCCATGTCCCGTCCCCCCACAAACCTTATTTGGGTAACACAATGTCAGAAGCGTTTGGGGTTAGTTGACATTGTGCCAAACATAAGTATCTACCAAAGTTCCAGAAAAAATATAGTAAACTATTGTTGAACATAGAAGGGAGTGTAAGTCTCATAAATATCCAAATGTTCAAGCAACTGAGCAATATATTCAGTGGTTTAAATTCACACTAATTGTCTCATTCCAGAACTGTGTGTCATGCCAGGGCTCTCCAAGGGTTCCTTTGCTGCTGAATACTGACATGTGTTGCTGCTATAGCATTAGCTTTACTGATGGCTACTGATACAGCAGGTGATAACATTGTAGAGAAGCATTCTAGTGTTTTTGCTGTTGGGGTCCAATAGTAGAATTGGGCCCCCAAATAAATTCTCCCTGGACTTAAACTTCAGACTGGCAATCGAATCAAATCCCTATCACTGGACACATAGGGCAACTGTGTTGTGGTACATCTCCCCCATATCAGGCCAAGATCAATGGAAGATAGATTGCCAAGGGTTATATAGTGCAGAGGAAAACAAATAAAATCAATGTGTGCAACCATGACCTGTTGTTACAAACTAGACAAATGTTAGCTGGCAACTCCTCAGCTGTTTATTTATTAAAACGTTTATGTAACCTAGTAGAAAACTATAGATTGTAGAATACAGAGCCTAAGATCCATGATAGTATCTACTCATTTTCTATCTTGTAATAAAAGAAAGAGAAATCTTGTTTAGATTTCAAGTCTGGGAAGAATGCCAATTGTTCCTTTAAAGAATGTTAACAAAAACAGCAAAAAATGGCCTCCGTTCACCCTGCAAGTTAGTACATAGGAGACATCTGATGACAGGTAATAGGGTGTATTCTAAAAGTGGGGTTTGCATTAGACTCTAGTGCACCAAACCCACAAAAAGAAGAAGATCTAAACATTTGATTGGATAAGCAATGCTCTGTGTGGGTGTTAAGAGGAAATAAATGTGCTTGCCTGCTCTCTCTTTCTAATTTACACTCTTTCTCTTTGTTACTGATATATAGACAGCAAAGGTAAGAGAATGCTCTCTGTTGCTTCAAGTATGCCAGAAGAAGTTTATTACACATTTTGTCCAGTAATGGGGAGAAGATTTATCAGGAAAATAACAACAGCAGAGTTGTTCCCATTACTAGAGAAAAATTCCATGGTGAAAATTGACAGTGTGATCTAACCACAAGTCATGCACTTTTAAACCTGAGTCCCTGCCATTTTCTTGGAAATGTGTGCCAACTATGCATTTTAGACTAGATTTTAATCTATACAAGTATGCATGGCATGTTGAATAGAATGGAAAATCAATTAAATTCATCATTTCAGATGTGACTATCCTTCTATGAATTTTCTCAGATGTCATACATATAAAATTATTGTTTTTCAAATACATATTTTAGCCCAACATTTGATTTGAGGTGTCATAAGGAAACATACTAGCCTGTGATTCCATCACTGACCTTACTTGATAGAAAACCACTTGCTCATAAGATAAGAATGCATGAAATTCATCAAATTTTGAATTTCCTTGAGGATGATGATCAGACTTTTTTTTTCTTGTAGCGACCTGACACAAATCAAATGACAAGAACCATTAGCTTTAGGGCATCTTGACATTTCATGCCTTTGCAGTAAGCAGATAGACAACTGACCCATACACACATACACACACTAGGGCTACTTGCTCCACAGACAATTGTTTCTCAAGAATATATGCATCTTAGGCCAAACCACTGAAATATATCTGATGACATGACAATCTAAGACATAGACATTCTCAGAGGATAGCAGCCAAGATGATGCGGGTTCTGGAAACCAAGCCCTATGAAAAACAGTTGAGGGATCTGGATAAGATTAGCCTGGAGCAGAGAAGTCTAAGAGGTGATATGGTAGCCATCTTCAAATATCCGAAGCACTGTTAGGTGGAAGAAGGAGCAAGCCTGTCTTGAAATTACAAGAAAGAAGATTCTGACTAAACACTAGGAAGAACTTCATAACGGTAATTGCTGTTTCACAACTGAAAAGGCTGTTTCAGAAGGTGGTGGACTCTCCTTTGAATATTTTAAAATAGACATCAGATGGCTGTCTGTTGGGAATACTTTAATTAAGGATTTCTTGCAGTGGCATGGAACTGACTAGATGACTCCTGGAGTACCTTCCAATGCTACAATTGTAAAATTGTAAGACAGTGTGGCACCCCTGTCCTGTCATGCATGGTCCACTGCAGTGGGAGAAAGGTAAATAATTCACAGAGCTTTGCTCTATGGTTTGTTTGTCCTGTTATTTGAATGTGGGCACTGAAGGAAGAGGTAGCTATGGTTGCACTGCAGCATCATCGTGGAGAAGCTACCATCGTTTATGCTAGACAACCAGGGTTGTGTTTTGTGACTTGTTTTCAGTCACCGTACTAAGTGGTGATCAGTGTGAAAAGATGCACCTTATCTCAAGCCTGACCATGCTGGGTTGACTGGGTCAAGCTACTGTTGCCACATTTTAGACAATGGAAACTATTAAATATTTATCTGATGGCATGTTTGTATAGTATATTAAATATTTATTTGATAGCACATTTGTATTCTCTTCAAACAGTTAAAGACAGACAAGAAACAAAACTGAAAGAGGACAGAAATATAGTCATAACCCTGAAGACAACAGTTCAGCAACTTATGCACAGGGACAAAGAAAACTACTATACTCATCAATGCATAGAAATAACAGAGACCTGCTGGAATGACCCCAATGGTTGGAATATTACAACTGAAGGGAATAACCTATTCAAAAAGGGCAAACATTGTCCTTTTCTTTTTTTTAAAAAAAAAAGGGCAAAAAAGAAGAGCCAGGAAACTGCAGATCATTCAACGTGACCTCAATGCCAGGAAAATATTAGAATGGATTGTAAAGGGTCTGTCTGCAAGTATCTTGATGGCAATGTCGTGATCTGTGGGAGCTAGCATGGGTTTGTCAAGAACAAATCCTGCCAAATTTATCTTATCTCTTTTTTCAACCACGTCACTGGTGGATGTCATTTATCTGCATTTTAGCAAAGTATTTGATAAGTTCCCCCATAATTTTTTCATTCACAAACTGATTAAATGTGGAATAGAGGGAAACTCTGTCAGATGGAGACATGCTCAAAGAGCTGTCACAATGGTGTTTATCAGACGAGCTCTTAAAGAGGTACTATTCCAGTGTGACTCCTCTAGCTGCCTCCTGTTGCATGCTGGGATTGGCAGTTTTAAGGAGGGGTATTTAGAATTCTCAGGCAGAGAAGTTCAGCTCCTTAAAACTGCCAATCCCAGCATGCAACAGGAGGCTGCTAGAGGAGTCACACTGGAATAGTAGCTCTTTAAGAGCATAGTGTGATAAACATCAACGTTTGTTCTTCATACTGGAAAGAGGTCTTGAGTAGAATGCCTCAGGGTTCTATTCTAGTGCCATTACACATCAACATTTTTATCAATGGCATAGATGACAGGTGGAAGGAATCCTTATCAAGTTTGCAGATGACACAAAACTAGGTTGGGTGGCTAATACATTGTAAGATAGGAACAGAATTCAAAAGGATCTAGATAATTTAGAAAACTGGGCAGAAATTAATAAAATGAAATTCAGTCCAGAAAAATGCAGAAGTCTACATTTAGGCCGCAAAGACCAAATGCACAAGTATATGATGGGAGATACATGGCTCAGCAGTACTACATATGAACAGGACCTTAGGATGATTGTTCATCATAATTTAAACAAAAGCCAACAATATGCTGCTGCAACAAAGAAGCTGAATGTTTTATGAGCCTGCATTAAAAGAAATATAGTTTTCAAGCCAAGGGAAGTAATAGTTCCAGTATATGCCGTGCTGTTCAGATCTTATCTGGAGGACTGCGTTCAGTTTTGGGTACCTCATTTTAAAAATGATATTGATAAGCAGAGGTTCAGGGAAGAACAACAAGGATGATAAGAGATATATAGAAAAAAACATATGAGAAAAGGTTGAAGGAGCTGGGTATATTCAGCTTGGTGAAGAGAAGACTGAAGGGTGACATAGGAACATATAATCAAGAAAAAATAAAAAGACAACAGAAAGAAAATACACTGGAGGACAATATAATAGTGATAAAGGATGATAGATTCATTCAATGAACAACCATTTGAAGACGAATCAACAATTCCAGACAGTGAAGTGGTAGCCTCACTGAAAACACTTGGAAGAAATAAATCACCAGGTAGAGCTTGCATACCAATAGAACTGTTTCAAGCTACCAAGACATAATCCACTCAAATTCTAACTAACATCTGTCAACAAATATGGAAAACAAAGGAATGGCCCACAGATTGGAAATGTTCAATCTGTATTCCAGGTGGACAGATTCAGTCAAGGAAGCCATGGCCCTGAATCTGAAAGACCTGAGCAGGATTGTTGATGATACAGTGCCTTAATTGTCTCTCATTCATAGGGTCACCATAGCTTGAAGTCAACTTGATGATAATTAACAGCAACAACATTTGTGTGGCTTTATGAGGAAAACCCTTGTGCTGTAAAGAGCTTGGAAAAGTCATTTTGGGATTACTTGGAATTTTAATACAAAAAAAAAGTCAAAACTATAAAAATGTGGCTGTATGAAAATATGATTATAGATTATTATATTAACTTCTAGACTACATCCATTGATAGCCACTAGATTTTCCATTAAAGCCAATATGGTATGGTGGCAGTAGATTAAACAATGGACCATATTCTTGTTCACCCTGAAGATTATTAACTGACTTGGACCAATCATTTTCTCTCAGGTTAATCTATAGAGTCAGATATTAATGCAGAAAGAAACAACTGCATGTATGTCATCCTGGGTTTGTTGCAGAAAATATGGGATACAGATCTAATAAGTACAATCAGCCCTCCATATCCACAGATTTCTTTTATCCACAGATTGAAGCATCCATGGCTTGAAATTATTTTTAAAATCTATGAATTCCACAAAGTGAACCTTGATCTTACCATTTTATATAAGGGGCATCATTTTTCTATCCCATTGTGCATAATGGTACTTGAGAAACCATGGATATCCCATGGGGTAACCTGAAACCAAACCCCATTGGACACCAAGGGCCCACTATAATTTGAAGCCTGGGCAAAACCAGTAAATTGAAATTGTTACAGGTATGGGTGGGGATAGATCACACTGTCTCCATTGCAAAGCAATAATGGGTTGTTAAATAAGTTATCAGTTGATCCCCATGTGATTATCACTGTTTGAAAATGGCCTTTTTGAAAGTGATAGTGTATCCCACAATCCTATCAATGAAGTTCAGAAATCCTTTCCCAATTGCCCTCACTAGTCAATACATTTATTGGCTTGTTCTGTCTAGTCCTAATTCCTTGAAGTGAAAGCAGCCTCCAAAATTACCCTTCCAGAGATAGGTCATTGCAGAGGGTGCATTATAATGGTGATACAAAGCCTGATCATCAAAAAAATGCTTAATTTTATCTGGCATCTTATACCCCAGGCCAGCTTGGCTGGAAATTGGAAATCTGCCGCAGCAGCTGTCAGTAGCAATGTTTATTGCAGAAATAGCTTACACCTGGCAAATACCAAGCTGCGGTCTTAAACAAGAAGGGAATTATCACTTTGACAAAGAGAAGAAAATGAAGTGCAACAAAAGCAAGCCATGTGGCTTCTGCTGACAAATGGCTTGTGTCAAGTTCCTTGGAGATGGTAAATGTATTTATGTTGCACAGAGTAGCCTCTTCCAGGAATGGATCTTTTTCAAAGCTGTTCAGTTCCAGGTGTTCATACTGACTGGATATGGAGGGGTCAGACAAATGCTTCCATGGTCCTATTCTATCTCGTTGTGTATTTTGTCAATGAAAGTGGCCTGTGCCAGATGCTAGTCTAGAAAAACCATGGGTAATTATGGAGTTGTCGTCCCTGGATGGATGCCCGGGAGGGCTTTAGTGACTCTCTGATGAATGTTAATGGCTGTGGCTGTCCTTACCATTTTGTTAATAACAAAGGGATGGCAATGTGATAGCCTCTTATAGCAAAGATTCATCATAGAATCATAGAGTTGGAAGAGACCACAAGGGCCAGCCGGCCCAACCCTTTGCCCTGTAGGAAGACACAATCAAAACACTCCCAATAGCCAACTCTGTTTAGAAACCTCCAAAGAATGAGACTCCATCACTCTCTGAGGCAGCATATTCCACTGCTGAACAGTTCTTACCATCAGGAAGTTCTTCCTAATATTGAGGTGGAATTTCTTTTCCTGTAATTTCAATCTCTTGTTCATGTCGTAGTCTCTGGAGCAGCAGAAAACAAGCTTGCTCCATCCTCGATAAGACATCCTTTCAAATATTATGCTTAAAGGCAAATTGTTTTCTTGACAACATTTAATAATAATAATAACTTTTATTTCTTTCCCATATC
>NC_056523.1:32739183-32785163 GCF_019175285.1 Sceloporus undulatus | reverse complement strand
TCTTCAAGGCTGAAGGCCTTAACATACAAAACACAATTAAAAAAGAAAATACATAAAGCCAACAGTTAAAATACAATAGTATAAAACCATTAAAAAACACTCATATAATACATTCTTTAAAATATACCAGTTAAAAAGCTATGATTTAAAATTGTCTGGTAAGGCCTACAGGAAGACATATGTCTTTAATGCTGTTTTAAAAGCAGTCAGCATTTTCTACTGTATCTCTTCCAATAGGTCATTCCACAGTCTGAGGGCAGCAGATGAAAAAGTCCTGTGTAGTCCTGGCTGGTTGGAGTAAACATTTCCCAGAGGACCTGAGTGTACAGGAGAAGGCAATCCTGTAGGTAATGAGGACCTAAACCATGTGGGGCTTTAAAGGTGATAACCAACACTTTGCACTTTGCCTGGAAACTAGTTGGCAGCCAATGAAGTGATTTTAAAATCAATGTTACGTGATCACTCCTGGATGTACCTGTAATCAGCTTAACTGCCATATTCTGAACAAGTTGGAGTTTCTGGACACAGTACAAAGATAGCCCAGGTTACGGGTGCATGTGCTACCATCTTTAGGTCCTCCGATTCTAGTACCTCTTGTACTGCACTGCTGACATTACTCAACTCCCTTCCTTCCTTCCTTCCTTCCTTCCTTGCCTCATGTCCTCAAATGCATTTCTCCCTTGCTTCTTGCACTTTTCCACTCACACAGCTCACCTTCCTTCCCTCTTACTTCCTCCTTCACCTCATCTCACGCCCTCACAATGCACCTCTCCCAAGCTTCTTGCACTCTACTGCTCACACCACTCAGCACCCTTCCCTCCTACTCCCTACCTTGTCTCACCTTTCCACTTTGCAATGCATCCCTCCCTTGCTTCTTCCACTCTAACACTTAGCTTTGGGTCACTTTAGAGGTATGCTGTTTAAATGATGCATGCATCTTAAGAGGCCAGAAGCTGCGCCAAAGCAGCTCTCCAGTCCTTAGGACTGGAGCGTGGCTTTAACGCAGCTTCTGGCCTCTTAGGACACATGCATTATTTAAACAGCATAGTTCCAAAGTGACCCGAAGCAGCTTTATTTTGGCCTGTCTGTTCAAGCCCTTACTCTCCCTTTCCTCCTACTCTTTTCCTCATCTTCCCCCTTGAAATGCCTCTCTCCCTTGGCAGTGATGTAGGCTTCACTCAACTGACTTGGACTCATGTTGGACACAAGTTGCTTCAATGAAGCAATTAGTGTTGCCTTTTGGTCAATTTCTCCCAACTGCCCTCCACACAGATTGCACCCAAAAGTCTATGACAGTGGATCAGCAAAAATGGTGACCACAAGATTAACAATCTCATATCTTTTCCTCCCCAGTGCTAGGGTGCTGACTGGATTGGGGACCATTCACTTCCTCTGTAAGAAAGCAGGGATGCAAAAGGAGGAGCTAGCGTGGTATAATGGTTTCACCATTGGACAATGACTCAGGAGGGTTTGAATCCCCTCTCAGCCAAAGAAATCCATTGGGTGATTTTGAACAAGTAAGGCACTCTCAACTTCAGAAAGCCTCATAATAGGTTCACCTTAGTGTCACCATAAATCAGAAGTTATTTGGAGGCACACAACAACAAAGATGAAAATAGCTGTTAGCAGATTTTATTGACGCTAAAGAAAAGAAACAGCAGTTGCTGTACCTGAAAGCTTGCCATGAGGAGCAGATGCCTCTTCACTTGAAAAAGTTCTCAGTCCTTCAGTGCTTTGTCGCTGGAAAGGAGAAAGGGAGTGTACAAGTGTGGTGTGGTGTGGGAGAAGCAGGAGGAAGAAGACTCTAGATTCACAAGATTCCATACTCTCCCCTTCCCATTACACTCTCAACAGGTCGGAACATTTAAACAACTCTGAAGCTGATTTAAATGATTTCTCAAAGCAATGGCTTTGAATGGGAAGGAAATGGGGGCTGGACAACCAGGAAAGGAAGAGTTAACACCACTCCTCCCTCCCATCCAACCTTCCTACAAGAATCTAGCAGGACTTGGGGGACCTCAGAGCACTCTTACCTCAAAGCATTCCAACAGGATCATCTTGCCTTGAGAGGCATTTTTCCCTCTACTTGTGGTACCAAAAAACATCGAGGGGCAGCCATGTTGGCCATATAGAAAATCCAATAACATCCAAACAATGATACCTTTATGGGGCTAAGCCAAATGCACAATTACATGTTGCAAGCTTTCAAAGTGACACTGGCTTCTTCATCAGGCAAACAGGAGAAAGAAATTGAAGATGTTAGTCAGAGGCCTGCATTTTTTGTTTCTGCTCTTAGTTCAGATGGTATGGAGGGCTATCTGTAGGCTTCCACCTCCCCCTTTGGCCATGTGGTCACTGGTAGATTTTCCAAGTCAAGGAAATTTAATGTCCAAATGGCCAGTGTGATACTTTCCTATGCTGTTTGACTTGGACACTTTGATATTTTCTATTCTGCCCCAAGCAGCAAAAATGTCTTGGACTAACCTTGGAGGATAAGAAGGTATACAGTACAAAGTCATTGCACATTGATACCACTTTAGGTGACATATCTCCATCCTATGGACTCCTGGGATTTGTAGTTTAGTGAGGCATTCAGAATTCTCTGCTAAAGCATTCTAGGTCACTCCACTGGATTGCTCTCTAGCAGCAAGTTCAAAGCATCTCCCTAAAATGACCAATCTCCATAAGATGGAGTTGTGGCAGTTATAGTGGCATGGAACTGCTATAATAGCACAGTGTCGATCCAATATAGGGAGAGGCGGGATACAAATAAATATTATTATTATTATTATTATTATTATTCCCTCTGAGAAAGAGGTTTTATTGAATGACATCTTGGCATTAGCCCTTGTAATCCACAGGGGATTTCACAAGCAGAGAACATATTGAGACAGAGAACATATTTACACCAAAAGTTACAAAACCCATGCTTTGCAATGAAAAGCTATAAGAGGCTATGCCTAGAGGGAAGGTCATTAAACCTCTGTCATCAGATATACATTGTTTTTAAAATCAGTGAACATTTGATCTGAGCAGCTCTGGAAATGCGAAAAGGCTGGGAGAAATTAAGAGTCAACCACATGTTAGTAAGCATATTTATTATTATTATTATTATTATTATTATTATTATTATTATTATTAACCTTTATTTATGAAGCGCTGTAAATTTATACAGCGCTGTACATGCAATCTTTTTAGTTAGACGGTTCCCTGCCCTCGGGCTTACAATCTAAAAAGACATGACACAGAAGGAGAAGGGAGTGGTGACAGGAAAGGGTAAGAGGTCCAGCAGTTCCTCTCTACCTCCGAGGCCTGGACCAAGGCAGATGGACTGGAGGGAGGGCTTGGCTTCAAAATGGAAGGTTAATCATTATCCAGGGAAAATACATACTCACAAGTAAGATAATACATATACAGTACATAGCAATACAGGAAATGGATCGATAAATAAACAGGCAACAAAAGAACATCAGATGTTTGTATGTTCACTCCTCAAACTATCTACAGTGGTTTCCTTATGCATGATCGTGGATGTACTTTAACAGACTGAAACTCATATGAATCCCTGCCAGCTCATTTGGGGAATAGTTATTACAATGGAAATAGCAAACAATTCTGTCACACCACTTGCCTTTGTGGTTTTAAAACAATCTAATATTTTTAGATCCAGAGAGTGTTATATTTTCCTACAGGCTTCCCACACTGTTTGCCTGAAAAGGCACATCACCATTTAATCACAATGGCAATTCCACCTAGATCTACTCAGAAGTCCATTATCATGGATTCCTATACTGATATCATTTTCATTCCTCAGAACATTATCATAAATATATCCCCCATGTATATCCACTTTCTTCAACATTCTGCACATATCAACATACATCTGCTGTGGGATTCTTTTCCAGTAACTGTTTCTTTGATCCATTGTATTTTGGATTCTTGGATATTGCATGCACCTGCTTGGCATCAACTGAGAATGAAATAAACCTACAAAAACCTACTAATGTGGGCCTTCTTGGTGACTGTTCCCAGTCTCCTGAACTCTTTCTCTAGCATTCCTTTTATCCTATAGGTGGGTGAATACATCTTGGTTTCAGGAGGCCTCTGGGGACAGAATGTTCCAGATAAAAGAGGCTTTCATTATGAGCATTCCTGTCGCGACATTGTATGAAAATCTTTGCAGCAATCTCATGACTTTGCCAGGAAAATGCCTTTTTAATGCTGGCTTTTCCCAGCTTTCCTCCCATGTGATAAAGTCCATACACTCTCAGTCTATGAGGAAGACAATGGCAAAATTCTTCAAATCTTGCCCTGTGAAAAGATTACCGTAAGCTGGAGTTAACTTGAAGGAACATCACAATAACTATTATGTGTTTATATCTAGCCAATTGTGAATCTGCCAGATTTACGTCATTGCTTCATAGGCACAACCCAATTGGAATCTTCCCTCCTTCATTTGAGACATCTCAATATATGCCCAAAAATATATATACCTCTGAGGCATTAGCCAGGCAGTCATTAATTACCAGTTTAACTTACCACAGAACGTTGTTATGAAGATAAAATGGAAGGTGAAACCCTGCAGATAATGTCAAAGGTGAGGATATGGCTAGATAAGAAAATCAAAACATGTGGATAATCTCAAAGAAAGATGAAAAATTAAATGTATATTTCACCTGGTACATATTTAACGTTTAACTTAGGAGTCAGTCGAAATCAAAGTCAGTTTATGCCTCATATGTGTAAAAGCAAAATGCATTGTTTCTTTCAACAATTAAACTGGTAATGATTTTATTTTTATACAAATTACTTCTCATTATCGAAACTGATTTTTCTCAGCTCAGTTTCTAGCCACTGAAACAAGAACTACTGGCAGTGCAGCCATTTGCATGTCTGCTTTGAAGTAAGTCCAATTGAATTTAGCAGGAGTTACTTCTGAGCCAGTGGGTATAGGAGAGCAGCTTTTATTCTCTTAGCACTAACCTTGTTGAATCTGTTCGGCAACTGTAATAATGGCAGAAAATAATTTATAATGCTGCTATGCAGTTCACAGATAACTCATACTCAAATCCAGTTGCTAGTCCCTACTAGAGTAGACCCATTGACTCAAAGACTTGGTAAGTCAACATTTAAAAATGTTCCATTGACTCACTGTCTCTAGTTGGGTACAAACAATTGGATTTAGGACTGAATGAATGAATGTCTGTCTTGGAACTTAGCAGGAGTGGGAATTATGTGTCATCCCTCCAGATGACATTGGACTGTAACTCCCACTAGTCCTGGACTGTAGATCCCACTTGCACCACCATAGCAGATGGTAAGGAATTCTGGGAACTTCAGTATATTAACATCTGGAGGGCTGCACAATTCCTAGCCCTGGACAAGATGGAAAATGTAGAAAAGGGACATTCCATGAGAACCCAGAACTATGAGTCAATTTTTCTATTGTTGCCACAACACATGTGTTTTAGAAGCTGGCCCCACTGGTTTTATGCAAGCCTACTTCAAAGCAGCCTTCCCATGTTTATCCCAGTGTTCCACCCTTCCTCTGAATTACTCATTCGCACTTACATGGTGATTTTCCAGTGAATTGCAGAGCTGGGAGCAGCTCTTGTACAACCAAATGTCAGACAGTTTAGCTGGTAAAATACTGGCCAGCAAAGATCAGGTGCTTTATAAATGAACACTTCATCTGTAATCAGAATACAACTACTAGACTACTAAGATCAATAAATAAACTGGAGCCTAGAGCGGTGCTTCTCAGGCCATCTGATGTCAATGGCAGTTAAAGTGGAGTGATAGTACTATAATTGTGTGGTGTGAATGGGCCCAAAATCTATAGATGTACACTAGTCACAGCTCTTTGACAACCTGAAATTCATAATTTTTCTGAGATTCCCCTACCATTTTAATCAAAGGGAAACAGTTGGTTAATGGATGAAAATGTTGTCTTGTTTTGTTTTTGTTTGCCATTGCCTTCCTCTGAGGCTGAGAACATGTGAGTTGCCCAAGGGCACTCCGTGGATTTCATGGCTGAGCTGTGGATCAAACCCTGGTCTCCACAGTCCTAGTGGACTGCTCAAAACACTACACCACATTGGCATATCTAAATAATATCTCCTGGCCTGACCCCTGCAAACCTACTTTACCAGGCAGAAGCCACGCTGAGGGATGGAGGTCTGTTCAGCTGCACTTGTAGAATAGGACGATGAAGTTTCCATCTGTTTTTTTGCCAGCAAGTGTAGCTACAACAAGGAATTGCTGTGGGGTCCTGCTTTTGATTGTTACAGTCTCACTCACTGGTGAGAGGAGGGTGGAAACGTCATCTTCCTACAGCCTGATCACCAGCAGAACAGACCTCTTTGGTGAGGTTGCTGCCTGGCAAAGAAAGTTTCAGAGGGCATTTATAATCATGGTAATGGTGCAGTTATGAATCCATAACTGTAATACAGCATGCCAGCCTATATTAATGATGAATTGAATGAGATACTAAAGTGAGGCACTTACTCAGAATACTAAAGAGCTAACTAATTTTTCATTTCCCACCTGGTTCTTTACCAAAAGCCTCATTCTCTTTTTCATTAGTCTGCTGGGGCTGGACTTTTCATTAATTTCTCTGGGTTGCCATGTTTAAGGGTGAGTCTAAACTAAACTGGAAAAAAATGTCCTCACCTTGAATTTTCTGGTCCATAGTGCCCATGTAATGACCTCATTAATGCTACACATTCACAGACACAGTGAGGCAGCATCTGCATAACCAGCCACACATTCACCCCCCCCCATGAACTCAATTCTCCCCCCTTCCTAGCATGCATCAACCTATCAGCCAATAGCCCTTATTGTTTACCTATTGCTCCCACTAATTTAGGCCTGGAATTTAATCTGAAGGGCAGCGCAAACTACTTAAAAAATCTTACAATCCCCAAATATCACTTGACATTTACTAAAGCGAGATTTAATGTATTTCCATCTGCGGTATTGGAAGGCCGTTTCCAACATGTTGAATATAAAGATCGTCTGTGCCCATGTGGAGAAGGGTCTGTAGAATCTATATCACATAGCCTTCTTATATGTACCTTCTACAGGGATGACAGACTGAGATTAATAAAACCCTTTTTAGATAAATTTCAGGGAAGATCTCAGGGCTAATATACAAGATTTCTATTAAAGGACACTGACAAAAAGGTTACAGAAGAGGTGGCAAAATTCTGTTGTGCAGCAATTAAGACCCGTAGGGCTATAATAACTACTACAGCAAGAATCAATAACCAGTGTTAGTAACTAACAGTAAATACCCCCTTTTGACCCAGCTTATTTTTATAGTGTACTTCACATAACAAGGTTCGTTTATGCTCTTAACGGAATGCTGTTATATTTAATTGTACAGATACTGCATATTTATGATCAATATGTCATTGCTGTGTTTAAACTGGTTGTGGTTGTTTTGTTTTGTTTTTAATTTTTTATTGCCTGGAGGTCTGTTGACTGTAATATAGGCATTGATTGAGTGATTGATTGATTGATTGGTTTACCTATTGGATTCTATTGAATTCGCTCTGATTGGATGCCTCCCCATCTAATTTCCTTTCCCCCTTTGCCACCCCAAAGGGAGTGAATTTTAAATATACACATACACATATGATGAAGAAAGAAAAAAATAAAACTGTATTGTATTTATCTTTTATTTATGAAAATCTTCAGCCATGAGATCA
Source organism: Sceloporus undulatus (assembly GCF_019175285.1). Lineage (NCBI taxonomy): Eukaryota > Metazoa > Chordata > Lepidosauria > Squamata > Phrynosomatidae > Sceloporus > Sceloporus undulatus. Next base: position 32,777,451 of record NC_056523.1, on the reverse strand, counting down.
AAAGTGAAGGGTTAAATTGGACTATCCCTCCTCTTCCCCACCACCTGAGAGTCACATTTCTTTTTATTATTTTGTTGCTTCTCTCCACACCATCCTCTCCTCACCAATTCATTCACTTGCTCATGCAGAGATCTCACACATTTTGTCCCCAGATCCCCCATGATCATTTGCATTCTCACTTGTCCAAAGATCTGCAATGTATGTATGGGAGAGATCAGGGGGAAGGAAGAAGTGAGATCTGCACATGAGCAAGTGAGTGAATGATGGGGGTTGGACTGGATGTCCTTGTGGTCTTTTCCAACTCTATGGAGTTTATCACACAGGCTCTTGGCATGGTCGGAAAATGGTCCAAAAGGGGCTGGAAAGGGAACAGAACGAGTGGGGGATGCATCTTACTGCACACAAGGAAGTCCCTCACTCGTTCCATTCCCTACCCTTCCGTTCCCAGTCTGTCCCAGAGGAAGAGATTTTTGAGAACTGTTTTGAACAGTTCTCAAGAATTGCCCCCTCTGGCACAGATGGCGAACGGATGGGGAACGGAATGGAACGAGTGAGGGACTACTTCTTGCAGTAAAATGTGTCCCCCACTCGTTCCACACATGTTCCTGGCCCCTCCCCTTCTGTTCTCCGACCGTTCCCTGAGCCCCTGTGCGATAAACTTCTTTGATTCCATAATTCTATGACTGAGGAGAAGAGTAAACATACACATTCCATTTACTGAAGTAAAAAGACAACAGAATGCTAATCGGGGTGAGAAGATCAGGGGGGAGATTAAAAACAGCAAAAACATGCATGGCAGTCAGGTAAAGAGGAGACAGATGGAGAAGGTAGCCCGATCTAGTCCCTCACCACTGATCTCATGGCTGAAGTAGAAAAACATGGTGACACAACCAGGCCTGCCGGACCGAACCAGTCTCACCAGCCAAAAACCCTTCTTGCACCCAGCCCCACAGTGATGTCACTATGGACTGCAGTCCACACACACACACACAGGTGTACATATCCAGATTCTAATCCAATTCAGAGTAAATCCCAACTCTTCTTGATCTGAAGTAAAGCCCCAAGGCACTGAAAAGACCTGGATTTGTCTTGATTCATCCCATGTGTCATCTACATGGCTTGCTGAAAACAAAGTGACATTGTTTTATTTGGTTCATGTAGATGCACCCTATCACAAAATCAAAATCACTGAGTCTAATTCATGATTGCTGTATGATAGTTTAGGTAACTCATTTTAAACAAATAGGTAGTGGAGGCAACTTAGAAAGGGATGGTCTTTCATTTCCCATCTCAACATGACATAGAGGCTCTTCATCTCTTGGAGGAAACAGAACTTTGCAGCTTGGACCTTTGCTGGGACCCACACTGGAATCAGTAAGATAAAAAAAAGTGGGAGGAAAATTCTGGAGGATAGATAAAGTGAAAACAAGAGGAGGGGGGTTGATGGATTGGGTGAGAAACATGGTTCCCCCCCCACAAAAATGTCTGCTGCTGTTTCCTCCACTTGTAAGCACAAGACAGAGACAAGGTGGGTGGCAGAGAGTGAAATTATGATTGCCATTTTTAGCCTCAATCTGGTAATGCTGGCATTAAATTTACTGTACTTTTAAATGGCAAAAGTTAAATTTCCCCCTCTTCTGCTGTAAATGCAATTGAATTAGATTTTTTTAGCTTATTAACAATTAACGAAATGCATAAACTCTTCCCATTCAATGTTCCTATCCATACTCCAACTTTATTGTGTGACACTTGCAATCTGTTTATTCAGTTCTGTCACACTGCCTGACTCTGAAAGCAGGCAAATCAGAAAGAGACACAATGGCTGTGATCAAACAGAGGAAAATGGGTAAACATGCAGGCTACTATTTTGCAGGCTGCTTATGGTTTGCCTACAATAGGTTTGTTCATCTGTTTCAATATCTTATTGCTTCGGGCATACGTTTCTCTTCTAAGCTGCTATCATACAATTTGATTGTACATGTTAGCCTCTGCAGATGTTTGATTCCATTTTACTTTGGCCACCGATCCCAACCAACCTGAACAATGGCAATTGAAAGTCACAAAACAGATCAGGGCCTGTTGCCAATTTGGATGCAGCCCTTTGTAAATCAAGACAGCAGGGCAAATCAACCATCCAGATTTTAGGATAATAGCAGTGGCAAGGTCTTGTCTCCAGCGTCCACAATGCCAGCTTCCATTAAGATGACTAAGCGACACAGTACTAGGAGAGGGGGGAAGCCATTCCTTTGGAACAATAGGATTCCAAGTTTTCTTTCAGAGTAATGGAATTGTTTATTATTCTTTCTGGTAAGGTCTGACTGTCTTCCTTCCAACATCTACAACACTGTATTCTTATATTTTAATATTATTGTTCCACCAATGAGCTTAGGGAAATATCCATAGTTTCCTCCACACATACACAACTTTTATGCTCAAAATAACCCTTTAAAACTGACCAGCCCAAGATCTTCTTGGTGAACTTTGTTGGTGAGTGAGAGAGCCTTCTCAGTGACTGCTGCCAGGCTGTGGAATTCACTTCCATGGGAGGCTAGGTTGGCTCCCTCTCTGCTCTCCTCTCACTGGCAGCTAAAGATCTTTGGATTCAAACAGGCTTTTCATGATTAGTTGGTGGCAGGGAGCCTTTTACGGGTGGGGTGTGTGCTATATGTTTAACATTATTTTCTATTTTTAAAAATGATTTTATATATGTAAAAATTGAATGATATTTTAATTTGATGTTTTATTAACTGAGTTTTGACTTTTTATTGTAAAGAGTTTTAGCCAAATGTTTTAAATCCTTTGTATGTCACCTTGAGTCCCATGTCTGGAGTAAAGTGACATATAAGAGAGATCAATCAATCAATCAATCAATCAATCAATAGTGTCACAGAATTACAGAAAGGTAACCTTCCCCTTAGATCTTCTAATCTAGTTCTCAGCTAATGCAGGAAACCACAGCTAAATGCATCCCAGTACATCCGAGGGAGAGGGGTGAAGAGAGAAGTTTGTCACATGAGTGGATTTATGAACTAGACTTCAATTCACATGATTTGCCGGAATGCAAAACCAAGAAACTCTCCCCAAACCAGCTCATACAAACAAGAGATAAGAATGAAGTTTAAGAATGGTCAACTACTATAGGGCCAGAGGTCACTTTTCAGGTTGGTCACACTCAACAGCTACATTTGATGTATGCCTCCCTTGTTGAAATAGAAGATTTTTAAACCTGGCTGCATCACTGCAAAAACGTTCCCCAAACATCCCTAAAAGGTGGAGGTAGCACCTGTGTCTGAAAGCCAGGCATGCTTCCTGAATCCTCATGGAAATGTGGCTCCCTCTCAGCATCCCTGTATCATTCCTGGGGAGGGGATTTCCTATGAATGCAAAGTCTGTGTTCATAGGAAATCTGCTCCCCTTGAGACGATTCAGAGACACTAGAGGGAGCCACGTTTCCATGAGGAGCTTTCAGACACAGGTGCTTCCTCCACCTTTTAGGGACGTTTGGGGAACGTTTTTGCAGTGATGCAGCCCGGTCTGAAAATCTTCATTGTTCCACTGAGTACCAGTCCATTTTTGGGCACAATTCAAAGTGCTGGCTATGATCTTTAAAGCCCTATATATGGCTTAGGCCCAGGCTGCCTGAAAGCTCATATGAGCCTGTCGAAGTCTTACAATATTGCAGAGAGAGGTGTTCTCTCTATCCCACCAGCCTCACAGACTTGTCTCATGAGGACAAGGGAGGCATCTTTCTCAGGAGCTGTATCTAAGTTACAGAGGGTTCCCCTCCCCACTCCTTTCTTTTCATCAGCAGGCAAAGACCTTCTGATGAGATATTTAAACACCTTTCACTGATTGAGGTAGAAGGACGTGCAATGAGTGTGTTGTTTTCTAAATAGGGAGTATGCACTCAGTACCATCATGACACTACCTTTCTGTAGCTGTGGGTTTGTAAGTTCCTGTGAGCGAAGAGGCTACACTGATAGTAGCAGCGCTGCTGGTAGGGTCTCCCATGTCAGACAGACCTTTGCTGAGGAGCCAGACCAAATGTGCCACACAGCTATTGGGGAGCAGTAGTAGTAGTAGTAGTAGTGTGTGTGTGTATGTGTGTGTGTGTAAGGGTGGGTGACACTGGCAGAGGATGTCTCAGGGACAACGGCACTTGCACCATAGCTGAAACTTGTTAGTACTGAGCAAAAGTGGCACAGTAAACCCCCTTTGAATGTCTTTTATAATGAAAATCCTATGATGAGACAATCCAAAATGAAACATGATACAGTGTCAGAAGATTACACTTCTAGTTTAAATGGCACTTAGTTTGCTACTGGAGTACAGTAGAGAACAACTATAAGTAGTACTGGGACAAAGGATGGAACTGGACTCAAACCAAAAGAACATTCTTCTGTTTTACATGCTCCGACGTGAAAGGAAAGTCTGAGACTGCACAACATACATTATACAAACATGGAAAATGAGAATCATGAATCAGGGAAAGATGGATATAATAAAAAAATGGGGGGGGGTAGTCATGAATATTGCAATACATGGGGTGAGTGGACTAAAGTTATCAGGAATGGAGCATTTTGAGTCAGATAATTACACAGAGTTTTAATCAGAAAAGGAAAATTTAAGAAGAAATAGGGTGGCATTAATAGGAAAGATGTAGCAAAAGTGGTCAAAAGATATAATAGAAAGTCTGGATAAATAATATCAGTACGACTGAAAACCCATCAATAAAACCATAATCTAAGTTTATACTCCAACTACAGAGGCAGAAGACGAAATTGAAAGATTCTCTATTGGAGTCCAGGATAAGATTGATCACACACCAACATAGGACTTGCTAATCATAGGCAACTGGAATACAAAAACAGAAAACAGGGCAGAATCACAGATTGTAGGGGGAAATGGCTTAGGATAAAAAAATGAAGCAGAAGAGCAAGTGACCAAATTTTGCAAGGCCAGCAGGTTGTTCATTGCCAACCCTTTTTTCAAGCAGCCAAAGAGGTGACTGTATATATATGGACATCATCAGCTGTGAAGGAACTAAACAAGATCCTGAAGTGTCAAGATATATAATTGAATACTAAAGTTAGGATTGTCCATATTATTGTATTTCAATTTTCTATGTATGGTTGTGAAAAATGGACATCCAGGAAAGCAAATTGGAAGAAAGCCAACTCATCTGAATGAAAGGGTTGGAGAAGCATTCTATGGATACCCCAGACTACCAAAAAAGACAATTAAATGGGTCCTAGAGCAAATCAAGCCTGAATTCTCCCTAGAAGCCAAGGTGCCTCACCTGAAATTGTTGTACTTTTGAGACTAATCTACTTCTTATGCTTGAATATGTGGGAAAATGTCCTGCATGAATTGTTAGCACAGACATCAGGGTTAGAGAGCATGTGGTCCAGATACTGAATAGCAACTCCTGTGATGCTTCTTAACCATGGAGACTAGGACTGATGGTAGTTGCCATTCAACAACATCTGGTGGGGAATATGTTCCACATCACTTATAGAGACAGAATTCCAATCAGAAAGTAGTACTGCAGACACAACAGACAGTCTGAAGTTCCATTAGACCAGTGTACAATGGCATACGTTTTATGTGTACTAATGTCCTCTTCATAGTACTTTCTAGAATTTGGTGGCTTATCAAAAACTCATAAAGAGGTTCAATTCTTATATGAGGCAGTATTCTGTATCATGGACTATGTTATCTAACTTTATTCATACATTGCTACATAAAAGAGAGTCAGCATTGTGTAGTGGTTTGGGCATTGAACTGGAGACTAAGGTTCTAATCTCCACTCAGCCATGAAAACCTACTGGGTAACCTTAGGCAAGTCACACTCTATCATCCTCAGTGGAAAGCAATGGCAAATCCTGTCTGAACAAATCTTGCCAGGAAAACCTCATGACAGGGTCTCTTTGGGGTTGCCATAAGTCAGAAATTTCTTGAAGGCACACTACAATGACAACAACAGCAACAGCAGCAGCTCTATGTAACAGAGCTGCTAAGAAATCCTTCTAGTGAATTGCAAAGATACACATCAGGGCATTGGCAAGAATATCCCAATGTGCATCGGTCCCAATGTGTATCAGTCCTAATGTACAGTACATCGGGTCCTGTTGTGCAGCATATCACATTGTGATCATGTGGTTATCAGGTCCCATTGTGCATTGTTTCCTGTAATACTGTAGTCACTTAACTGACTCCCCTACATAGTAACACCATGGCAGCCTCTTGCCAACATTGTGAAACTACTCGATTCTACTCCCTGAAGATGTAAGTCCCTGAAGATGTAAGAAGGTGCAAACCCCCAGTTGAAATTTCAGTTATGATTCAGATATGAAGCTCAACCTTATATGTGAATACTGTTTTAAAACCTGCACTGGGTGTAGCTCAGCAATATATAGAATATCATATCATGAACTGTATTGTAATATATTCTCTTGCTCGTGATTCTAATTATGAGCAATAATATTTTTTCCAGATAAGTAGCAAGGCCAATCAAGGCAAGCAATATGTAAATCTGTATTTACTTGGTTCTGTAACTAAGCCAGATTCTTGTGTTATCAATTCACGCACTGCATTTTATATAATAAACAATAATTCCCACATCTATAAAACAATACACATCTCCACAGCAGGCCGTTGGTGCTGTCATTAATCCCTTGAATAAATATGCAAATTTCTGAGGAGGTTTGAATTGTATTTCCAAGTTTCTATCAGGTTAGAAGTATATTTCAGAGTAGATTTAATGAGAATAGGTAGCTGTTATTCAGTAAGCGGAACATTTACAACTCTCCAATTTTTGCTGCCATTCCATCGCCAGTTGCTAAAAGACTGCTTTTGCTCTCAATTCAAATAGGAAGCTGGGAGGACATGAGTGGCAATTGAGAAAGGGATTAAATTGCTTCCTACTGTAGGCTATATTTCAGTTGGAGGAATCAGCAAAGCCACCTCTGAGTATTCCTAGCCTAAGACAACCCTATGAAATTCATGAGGTCTCCGTAAGTAGCTAGGCGACCCAAAGGCACACAGACACATGTGAGACCAGCTTTTCCTTCCTTGTAAAGAGTATTTGAAAAAAAAAACAGAGGAGATGTTCAAAGACATAGCTGTGTTAGTCTAGAAAATCCGTATGCAAAGGGACCTTATAGCACCTCTGAAACCAACTGAAAGAAAATAAATAAATAAGTTGGTAGCATGAGTTTGTAGCCCTACATAAACACTAGAGGGCAGCGTTCCCACATTATGAAAGGATAACAATTGTTTTACATGCAGGGGTAAGCTGTGTTGGCCATTTATTATATTCAAACAAAAATCCACCAAACAGTGACACCTTTATTGGCCAGCTGAAATGCACAATATATTTGAAGCTCCACTGGCCTCTTCCTCAGGAAAGATGTTACATACCAAACAGGAGAAAAATTAGAGATGTTAGTAAGATGCCTGCATTTTGTTGTTTGTGTCCTTTTTACATATTAGTCTTGCTGTTACAAGCCCCTTCTCAAGTCCTATGTGTTAGTGTGTGGATATGTATGTTTCTGTGTGTACATGTTAGCCTAGCTAGTTGTCTATCTTCTGAGAGGACCAAAGAGGTGCAAAGATTTGGTAGACAGAAAAGGTTGATTCCAGTTGTGTTCCCCTGCAGTCAGTCTGCTGGATGCCTCCTCAAACTTCTCCAGGAAGTTGGATCATGGAGATTTGACAGACTGAGCTACAGAAGGGAACAGAAAATGTGTGCAATCTAAGTCTGTCAATACATTGTTGGACATAGCCCAATAACGCTAAATCATATAGTCAATAGATTGTTGTTGATGAAGTTGTTGTGTGCCTTCAAGTTGTTTCCGACTTATGGTGACCCTATCCTGGGGTTTTCTTGGCAAAATTTGTTCACAGGAGGTTTGGCATTGCCTTCCCTGAGGCTGAAAGTGGGTGACTTGCCCAAGGTCACCCAGTGAATTTCATGGCTGAACGAGGAATCTAACCGTGGACTTCAGAGGCATAGTCCAACACTCAAACCACTATGCCATGGTGGCTCTGTTGTCCTTCTGTCCAAAGCACTTATGGTGGCATACCTGGAAGTTATACCTACATATGTCATACATATGTGACTTGCCTAAGGTTATCCATTGGGTTTCATGGCCAAGCTGGGAATCCAAACCTGATCTCCAGAGTTGTAGTCCAACATTTAAAGAACTAAGCTATGCTGGCCCGGTCAATAGGTAGATCTCATTGTTTAGGAAATAGTACATGCTTCAATGAAACATAAGAACTTGATCAGACCCATATTCAAGTACTTTCTCTTCAGTAGTGTCCAGAACCTCCCTGCATCCCTGGTTGGCCTTTATGGCTTGTACAATGGGCCCTTGTTATCTGCTGGTGTTTGGTTCTAGGACTCCTGTGGATACCAAAATCTGTGGATGTGCATGTCCCATTAAAATCAATGGCATAGTAAAATTGTGTCCCTTATATAAAATGGCAAAATCAAGATTTACAATTTGGAATTTATACTTTTTCAGAATATTTTCAAACGATGGATGCTTGAATCCGTGGATAAAGAATCTGTGGGTAAAGAAGGCTGATGGTATATCTGTAGACAGGAAGGGTGGTATCATGTACTTCAGCATGGCAGTTCAGTTCTTAGGTATCTTAATAATAACATATGAAAATATCATGTACAAATGCACAAGGCAATTATCTAGGCCAGGTGGCCTAAAATCAGGTTAAAGAGAAGATAGCCATAATAATGTGCTACACCAATAAATACACCTCACCATTCTGCATTGCTTAATATATATTACCATTACCTGCTGTCAACCAAAAGAAAATGGCATCTCATCCCCATTTTGTAAGCACTGTAGTCCCCAAACTTCACTTTTCCATGTTTTGCCCCTTCCAAGTCAATATTTGGGGTTAGCCAAGTAAATACAGCATCTGAGACAGAAAATCCCATATGCACCCTTTCCTTGGTAGTAACACTTCAAAAATAATAGATTAAATAACCAACCCTGGCCCCAGTCCTGGGGCGACGAACCACTTACAGAACTGATTATGGCACAAGTGGTTTGATATTTCTCATGGTTTTGGAAACAAGCATCCACTCTCTCACTGCACAGGAAGATATTGCATTTTCACAGTGGCAGTCTCTGCCTCTGCAACACTGAAATGTGGGGCAACCCAGCAGAACTACACAAGTGGGTCTTTCTGTTCAGACAGTGCTCACCTGAATCTTGACCAGTAATTGCCTAAAATCAGCCACCTGTGGCAGTTCCCTCATTCTGCCTAATGGTAGGGCTGGCCCTGGGGAAGACAACTTTGCATCCTAACTCCTTTTTGAAAATGATTTTTCCAACCAGTTGGGCTTCATGTGTGAAGGAGGAAAACGATCATACCACATGCTTGCATTGCTGTGCATTATTTTCAGCAGGAGCCCAACATTGTCTGGTCTCAAACTGTTGACCATGGTAATGTGAGTGGGCTCTATATGTGGAGAATAAGGCTTTCTCCACACAGCTAGTAGAACTGCTTTGCCTTCCTCCACCCTCAAAAATGTGAGTGAGGGAAAAGCAGTAATCTGGGCAGGCTTTTATTTTCTAATACACCCATCTCTGCAAAGTATTTCTTGGCTGAATTTCTCAAGGTAACAGAGGCTGCATTCATCCAAACTCGAGAAATAATCCAGTTTGACACCACTTTAACTGCCATGGCTTGGTGCAATACAATTCTGGGGTTCTGTGAGATTTGTAGCCTTCTCTTTCATACAGTTCTGGTGCCACAACAAACTACAACTCTCAGGATTCCATAGCATGGAGCCATGGCAGTTAAACTGGTGTCAAACTGGATTATTTCTGCAGTGTGGATGCAGCCAGAGTCTCAAGGACTTTTCCATATCGCACCACATTTAAAACCTTTTCCCATTTCAAAAACAAGACATTGGGTCCCTGCTGAAAATAAGGCACAGTAATGCAAGCATAAAAACACATTTTAGAAAGGTGACATGATTCCCCTGAATACAAACCGCATCCAGTCTACTGAATGCAGATTAGCAAAATCGCTTATATCCACACAATTCTTAAATCATTTAAACCCCAAAACCAAAAAAAGCATCTTAAAATAATCTTAGGGAAACTGCTGTTTTTCATTCCCTCAGGATGTTAGCTGCACAGTTAATAAATATTGCCACACTGATAACAGTTCCCTAAAGCTAAGGCGGTCTATTTCTCAAATAAATTGGTTAGTTGAAACTGCAATGAAGTCCGTACATTCAGAAAATATGATCCCATTTGTAATTAATGTGGGACTACTTGGGGAAAGGGAAACGCACAAATCTTTCTTCATATCTCATTTTCTTAAAAGTCTTTCTATTCACTGTAGGGTGCTGATAGGGCATGATATATGTTACCCAACCACAATCCATATGTTAATTCATTTCAGGTTAAGGTGATTTGTATTATTTGGAAGTGAGTAAATAAAAGTTCTGGGCACCTTTATTCCACTGTAATTTGTAGCATATGTCTTGTTATTTATTTTGAATTCAGTTATCCACAACTCTGTATGCCTCATTTCCATACAACCTACCTGTGTAGCCCTTGAGTATATCTGAATGCTTTATGAGTTCCCCAGGTTGTAATGTAGAGACAGCTTTATTGGGAATATTCAGTGTATTAATTTCTGCAGTGGAAGTATACAAATAATAACTACAGGCTCCTTCAAGCACATGAGAGGGATTTCAGTCAAATGCTTCCCCTTTGATACAAGGACATTTCCATTAGGTTATAGTGCACATCTTTCAAAGCAAGAATCTTTCTCTTACTCTCTCTCTCTCTTTCTCTCTCTGGTATATATACAGACACAATGGTAAGACGCAATGGCCCTGCAGGTATTGTTGAACTGTAGCTCCATCCCTTGTCACTGACTGTGCTGAGTAGGGTTGATGGGAGTTGCAATACAACAACATTTGGAGAATTCTAGCCCTGACTGAGAGAAATGCAAGACTAGCTACATGACGTCCCTTTGTACAACAAATGCATGTTCATTTTACTACAGTGTCATGATATTTCCCTCTCCCAAGATTTTTTAAAAAGTAGTTTGGTTAGTGTGCTAAGAATTATTTTCTAGAACTACAACTCTCAGAACTGGAGAGGTAAGGCCATTATATTTGTACTATAGTAGTAGATGTGTTAACAGTAGTATGTGGGAAGTCATGTGCTGCATTTTATTTTTTAATTCTTTGTTAGTAATTTATTTTAAACATGTTTTAACTGTTTTAATCATGGTTTTAATGATACTGGAATTTAATTCTTCTTCTTTCTTTCCTTTTTTTTTTTACTTTTGTAAGATTAGAATTTAAGTTTTATATATTTGTAAGCCACCTTGGAACCCATCTTGAGAGAAAAGTTGGGTATGAATTCAATAAATAAATAAATACCTGTTTCAGTTTATAGTTAGGTACAAGTCGAGTCTCCCTTATCTGGAATGCTTGGGTTCAGAAATGTTTTGGATTTCTGGAATATTTGCAAATACATAATGAGATATCTTAGAGATGGGACCCAAGTCTAAACATCACATATGTTTCATATGCACCTTATACACATAGCTGGAAGGTAATTTTACCCACAACAATTTTAATAATTTTGTGCATGAAACAAAGTTTGTATACACTGTACCATAAGAAAGCAAAGACTCAGCCATACATATAGACAATTTTGGATTTTGCAGTATTTTGGATTATGGAGTTCTGGATAAGGAAGACTCAGCCTGTATGGATATGGTGTTCCTATTCTACAGCAGATAGCCCCGTCCCAGACTACAACTGCACTACAGGACCTAATTCAGAATCCAGATGTGGTCCATTGAGAAAAGAGAAGCCCTTGGCTTTTGACTTCTGCAACAAGTACTTTACATCTCATACTTTCAACAATTCTCTTGTGAAGATATGCTGCGTTTCCCCATACATGCCTAAAAATGAGCAGCCCCAGGCTAGCCCATACCAGTAGGCAGAATGCAGTTGCTGCTTCAGGCAGCTGAATCAGGGTGTTGTGAAAGCTCAGCAATTTGTTACTTATTTATTTTGTTATTATTTTATTTTTACTGCCTGGGGAGATTTACTGATTTTCCAGACTAACATGGCTAGGTCTTTGATTTCTATCACAATGCTAGGTAGAAACTTCAGTGGCTACACCAAGTAAAAACCAGTTATAGGGAAAAGACTGATTTGGAAAGCTACCAAAGCAACAAAACCTGACCACATTATCATTCAGCTCCACACTTCCTACACAATATTCACATCAAGATTTTCTTGATAACGTCCACACCCCTGACAAGAAATCTGTATTAACTGTATTATTTATTCTCCTTGCATTTTCTTGCACCTCAACCTCATCGACATGCTGTTAGAAAAACAGATTATCTACTCTTAGCTATTTTGCTGAGGTCCCCCCCCCCCCCGTTTCCATTCACTAACATGGCAAGATATAAAGCATTGTAATGTTTCCCTCTCCCGCACAGAAGTGTATAATAATAACAGATGAAATTGGTTGCCTGACAGATTAGATAGGTGGTCCGCCCATGCCACCCCAGTCACTCTTGGCCTCTGGCAAAACACAAGAGAAAGCATAAGCCAAGGTGGAAGGGTTACATTTTTTTTTTAAAGTCCCCTTAGTGAAAGGTTAGACTCCTTATCATTTGTAGATTACACCCTGTGTTTGCAAACAGCTATCCAAACGTTTAATGAGCCTCTCAGGCATTGGTTTTTATCTAAAATAGTTGTTGTTCAGGGACTTCAAAGGCAATGAATGGGGACTTCATTTTAATGAGTCAGAATACATTTTGCTGCCCCTTCTGATCACTTAGAACAGTTGAGCCAAAAGAGCAGTGGGCGCTTTCTTATCATCACAGGGATGTGTGTGGCTTTTAACAATGTGACTTTCAAATACAATCACTGCAGTGGCAATGACATTAAATCTGACAATTTAACGACTTGTTTTGACTGCTTCCCGGCCAAGCCATTAAAAGAAGAGATGTCAGTAAATAGCCTTAGGATTCGGAACTGGAATGGAGAATAAATATTATTCCTCCCTGCCACCCAGCCACCACAAAAACAGTTTTATAAAAGAAACATTAATGTGCACAGGGCAGCTATGTATCTATCTGGACTTTGTGTTTTGTGCAAACATTTGTTTTGACAGACTTGTGCTTGCTTCTGATGAGCCTGATACTTAGTTTATCCTCAATTGTCTAATCGACAACTGACCACATCACCTCAATCAAAGTTTATTCCCTGACATCATGAAGTCCAAACCTGCTATTTGATGCTGCTAGCAGTGACTAATTTTAGAATACTCTGTATAACAATTTTCAAAAGAAAATCAGAAGGGTTCTATTATTTAAAAAAAATAACAATTTATTAATTTATATGTACATTACAACATTCAGATACCTCTTCTCCTCCCTCCCACTCCACCCACACACCAGTCATAAGTGACCAGTGTAGACGACCTACACTGGTCACTTAATCTGGTGCCAGTTTGAAGCATTATACCCTCTTTTGGCCCCAGACTGACCACAACAGTGACTACTCACACCAGGCCAAATCCAGTGTGAAACCATGTCTTTGTGCACATGAGTCAGCCAGTCCTGCACCACTATGACCCCAATAGCCTGTCTCCGTCAGTGCCATTGCTGTCACTGCAAAGGTCTCACCAGCCAAGCAGCTCTTTTCAAGAGTCTGGGTATCACCATTGCTTCTGCTGAGATCAGAACAGGGTGGGCCACCTGTTGGGATCAATGGGAGGAGGTTACTCTACCTCTGTACTCATTGTGCACACGAACCAGCTAGGCAGACACTGCATCGACCCCGCTGACCCATGCGTACAATGACTTTAAAACTCAATTGTATTCTCTAGGAAAGATGTTACCATATGATCTTCTGTTTGGTTAATCCCTATATCTGGTAGAGAAAGTTGGTTTGAATACAGGAAATGAGAAAGACCACGGAGGCATACTGAAATAGCTGTGAGCCTGGCAAAATTCTGCAGAGCTATAGGAGGGGTTCAAACTAATCCAATATTATTCTATTATTATTATTATTATTATTATTATTATTATTATTGCTATTGATGCTTGTTTTGTGTACATAATGGTTTACTAAGCCTCAGAGAAGTCTTACCAAGTAGTGAAGAACACTGGAGAAGAGATCGACTCATGGTTTGTGCTGACAAGTAGACAAATCATTTGAGTAAGGACCTAGTCTTTTGGCAGTTCTCAAATAATAATAATAATAATAATAATAATAATAATAATAATAATAATAAATAAAACTTTAATTTATATCCCACTTTTTGTTACCACAATCAAAGCAGCGTACAACCTTTAAAAAATACAATATATACAATCCCCCCCTTAAAAAAGGATTGAACAATTCTATCCATTAAAATTACAAACGATAAAATCTAAAAACAATAATACGATAATAAAATAATGCTGGGCAGAGTCTTCGCTTATATATGTCTGTGGGGGGAGCGTTACATGGCTGGGTTCTATTCTGGGAAGGCCTGCCAGAAGAGATCTGTCTTGACAGCTTTCTTGAAGCTCTCTAGGTTGGCAATTTGACAGATCTTGTCCAGCAGGCCATTGCATAAAGTAGGAGCAATCGCGGAAAAAGTCCTCTGGGAGGTTGCCGTCAATCTGGTCTTTGTGGACTGCAACAAATTCCTCCCAGAGGATCTGAGGGTACGGGGTGGGTTATATGGAAGGAGGCGATCCCTTAAGTAGGTTGGGCCCAAGCCATGGAGGGCTTTAAAGGTAATGACCAACACCTTGTACTGTGCCCAGAAACGAATAGGCAGCCAGTGGAGTAATTTCAATATAGGTATAATATGGTCACTCCTAGTTGTTCCTGTAATCAATCTGGCTGCCATATTCTGTACCAGTTGAAGTTTCCTGACTAGGCATAAGGGTAGCCTCATGTAGAGTGCATTGCAAAAATCAGGTCTTGAGGTTACCAGTGCATGTACTACAGTTTCGAGGTCACCCTGTTCCAGGAAAGGGCGCAGCTGACGTATCAGCCGGAGCTGATAACAGGCACTCTTGACCGTTGCATTCACCTGATTTCTCATCTGAAGCGACAAGAAGCACCCCTAAGCTGCGAACACAGTCCTTTGAGGGGAGCGTGAACCCCTCTAGAACCGGAGGTTGCAGCCCAATATCTGGTTTAGGGGCCCCTACTGTAAGTACTTCCGTTTTGTCTGGATTCAGCTTGAGCTTGTTTTCCCTCATCCAGTCCATTACTCCTGCAAGACATTGATTGGGGAGAAATGCCATCTGTCGTCATTGCTGATGTCCAAGACATGGAGAAGTATATTTGGGTGTCATCAGCATACTGATAACACCCCGCTCCATGTCTACGGATGATTTCTTCCAGCGGCTTCATATAGATGTTGAATAACACCGGGGACAGGATGGTGCCCTGAGGGACGCCACAATTAAGCTCGGTTTTTGAAGAACTGTCCCCAAGCATCACCCTCTGGAATCTACCTGAGAGGAAGGAATGGAACCACTGCAAAGCAGTTCTTCCAATTCCTAGCTCTCTCAGGCGTTCCAAGAGAATGTTGTGATCTGTTGTGTCAAATATACCACCTGAGAGGTCTAATAGCACCAGCAGGGTCACGCTTCCTCTGTTGATGCTTAGATGAAGGTAATCAGTTAAGGTGACCATGGAAGGAAACACTAGGACAAGCTGTGGTGTCTCTGATTGAGAGGACTGGCCATGCACATCCTACAGCATGGTGTAGTGGTTTATGTGCTGGATTAGGATACTGGAAGAGTAGATTTGAATCCTCACTCAGTCATGGAGACCCATAGGGTGACCTTGTGAAAGTCGCATTCTTTCAGCCTCAGAGGAAGGCAAAGGCAATCCACTCTGAACAAATTCTGTCTAGAAAACCCCATGGGTTGCCATGTCAGAAATGGTTTGAAGACACACAAAAGCAACAACAATCCTACTTCTGGAGCACATGTAGCTGGAGATTGGCACATGGGGTACAGTTTATAAGGTTGATGATTTTCAGGAGAGGGAAGTTACTTTCCTTTCTAAGTGCACATTCCATGCTACATGGGGGAAAGTCACTATGTGCTCAAGCAACCATGCTCTTCTAGACCATGTTATTCCTTCATTGATTGATACATTCTACAAGGGTTTATGCCACGGCAGCACAGATGAGTGGACAGAACATATGACTCTGGCTATGGCAATGGAGCTTGAGAATGGCCCAAACCATTTTGAAGAAATAATCTGTCATTTTCACATGGTGATCCTTCACAAAGGCCCGTTGTCTCACATAGGAGCAAACAATCATTGCTTTGTCCGCTCCAGCCATTTTCCTTTACAAAGCCACGGTCCTTCGAAAGCCCTCAGAAAGCCTCTAAAGCGCTGTTGTCTTTTTCCTGCCACCACGCTTGTGCAATGTATCTCACACGTTCGAAGCCGGCCTACTCAGTTCCCATTCACAAATTCCTCAGCCTGAATTAATGCCAAGGAATTAAGTCTCTGTCAAAGAAGTCAGTGATTGAAAATGAAACCGGGGAAGCACTCTAGCCATGCAATGTGAGCAGAGACAATAATGTTTTGTAAGTGTTTTTGTTTGATGTGTAATGACAGGAATTAATCATCTGATTGAACAGAATTGTGCTTTGTTATGTAAACTTTTGTAAAGCCTGCCTCATGTGACCTTTTTCAATTAGGAACAAATTGTTTAAAATGGGCCCAGCTTTCTGGAGGCCTCAGCATCACTCAGACAACCTCTGGGACTTGGTTGGTGTCAGCTTGCCTTGAAAGGACTTACAGCTGTGGAGCTGTAAGGGCCAAACAGTGACACAAAATGTGAATCTATGCTCTTTATCTAATTCATAGCCATCGCCTTGCACCTGTGGCAAGTGTTTCAGAAGTGTTCACTCACTTTCCTTATTCATTTTGTTAACTGGAAGACTATTATTTAGACAGCATCTGTTTTTCTTTTGAAAATTGGAAGAAGCAAAATATTAATACAGAATAATAATACATAATATATGTGGTTGCATCTATACTGCAGCGGTTTGACACCGCTTTTACTGCCATGACTCCATGCTATGGAATTCTGGGATTTGTAGTTTTGTGAGATATTTAACCTCCTCTGTCAGAGAGCTCTGATGCCACAACAATCTACAAATCGCAGGATTCCATACTATGGAGCCATGGCAGTTAAAGTGATGTCAAATTGGATTAATTCTGCAGTGTGGCAGCATTCTATATCAAGTTTCAGATCCAGTTATAAAGAGTGATATCACTGTGTTTTATTATGATCTTTATGTGGAAAATCTCAGCGTGTTTTTTAATATATATAATGGGCTATATACAAGCAATATACTTGACAGATAGAGAATAGACATTACTGATGTGTCCTATCTTGAGAAAATATCCCCCAATTTGAAAGCATCCAATTTATTCTGCGTACCCATCCTTTGTTTGAAAATCTTTGAAGACAATGTTGTAATCTTCCTGGGATGAATCCTCACTCCAGGCTGGCTCCACACTTCCAGCCTTTGGAATCCTCTCACTCATTCTGGCCTTGTTGTTGTCGTAGATAATGATGTTGTTGTGTGCCTTCAAGTTATTTCTGATGTATGATGACTCTTAACAGGGGTCATTCCCACTACGAAAAGCTCCGATTCCTGAATTGATTTATATGCTCTTGGTTCCCACTGGAAATCGCTTCTGATCCTCATTTGATTGATTCCAGTGGGGAAAAAGTGGGGCAAACGCCAAATGCCCGGGGTGTTTTGGTAGCCGCTTTTTAGTGTTTCTTCCACTAAGAATCGATCCTGACCCACGTCCATTAAATGGGAACACCAGATTAGGATTGATTCTTTCAGAGGGGAGAGGCAAATGGCAGAGGGGTGTGTGTAATCCATCCCCAGAGATGTCACACGCACACACAGTGCCGCCATTTTGGGTCCTTTTTAAAAAAAATTTTTTTTAAACTAATCGCAAAATTGATAGATTGGCAAGGCAGCTACTTGCAAAGGCAAGTAGCTGCTAGGCCATTCTATCAATTTTGCGATTTGTTTTGCTATTAAAAAAAAAAAGAATGCCCCATCCTCCTTCTCCTCCTCCCAGCTCCCTTTCTTCCTACCTTCCTCCTTTCCTTTCCTTTCCTTCTTTCCTTCCATGCCTCCTGGTGCTGGCAGGGCCTCCTGCACTGCTGTCGGGCCTCTGCAGCTTCCACCAGGGCTGGTGGGGCTTCTGGCATTGCTGCCGCACTGCTGCCACTTACCCAGTGCTGCGCCGGAAGCCCCGCAAGTGCCACCAGCCTCAGAGAACCAAAGGAGGCTCAGCAGCAGTGCTGGCTGAAGGGTTGCTCCGTCTTCCCCAATAGGAAGGACAAGTGTGCCAAAAGGAAAAATTGATTTCAAACAGGCCCCCTTTTCATAGTGACAATGGGGGGGGGGGGGCTTTTGGAATCGATTTGTTTAGCAGGACAGAGCCAAATCAGGACACGGGTTATTCCTCCAGTGGGAATGAGCCCTAAGACAAACCTGTCCTGGCAGGATTTCTTCAGAAGAAAGCCTTCCCTTGAGACTGAGAGCATGTGATTTGCCCAAGGTCACACAGTGGGTTTCAGGGCCAAGCTGGGAATCGAACCCTGGTCTCCAGAGCTGTAGTCCAGCACTTAAAACATGATCCCATGCTGGCTGTATTCTAGCTTTGTTCCCCACTTAATCTCTTTTCCAACTTATGTTCATTTTCATCATATAAGTCATATCTCCATCATATAAGTCATTTCCAACTTATGGTGACCCTACAGCAAACCTATCACAGGGTTTTCTTGGCAAGTTTCTTCAGAGGGGTTTTCCCATTACCTTCCTCTGAGGCTGAGTGACTGTAACTTACCCAAGGTCAAACCCTGCTCTTCAGAGTCATAGTCCAATACTGAAACCATTACACCATGCCGGCTAGTGTGTCTACTTAAGGCAATTTCTCACTTTGCATGAATCCACACTGTAGAGATACAGCACTTTGATACCATTTTAACTGCCATGATTCATGATTTGTAGCTTTGTGAGCTATTTAGTGTTCTCGGTCAGTGATCTCTGATGCCCTACCAAACTACAAATGCTAGAATTCCATAGCATTGAGCCATTGAAGTTAAAGTAGTGCCAAATGGCTTTATTTTTGCAGTGTGGCTGCAGCCTAAATGAGACAGTCCCAAAAGAGGCAATGTGGCATTGTGGAAGAAATAGAAGTGATTTCAAAGGTAGGAGCTGATACAAGCAGCTGGTGCTTTCTTTTGCCTCCTCAGAGGACAGGATGATTCTGGGTCTATACTAGCACAACCAAGAAAAAAAGCTTGTTCATTTAACTTGTCTTGTTTCTTTCAAGTCAGATGTTGCTCTGTGTTCCAGGAAGTTTTAACAAATAACTCTGAGCTAAAAACATCTCTCTGTCTGGAAATACTGTTTCCCATATTCAAAAGTTTAATATGCTGCTTGTACAATTATAGAAATACTCTTTGTATGATTTTACATTTAAGCAATTGTGGCCTGGGACTTTTTTAAAACAACAACAATAACAAATACTTCTGTTGTTTGTTTTTTAAGTTCAAACGTTGCTCTGGAGAGAATGATGTGGGATGTAATGAAAAAGCAGCTAACATTTTTCCTCAATGTATCATATTGTTATTTACTGCCAACAATGAGGAGATGTGCTTGTGATATTTATGTGTCAAGTTGACTATCGTTGAATACTAGGCAAGGTGAATTGTGGAATGCTGTTTACTCCTTCTTCTTCTATCCCTCTCCCCTTTTTTGGTTGTTGCAGGGGTGTTATTTTCTTCCATCCTCCAGAAAGTCCCTACAACTCACTGTTAAGCTACTGCAGCCAGCCATAGCCATTCTGTGGCTTGTGGAAAATGGGAGGGAGGAAATTGGAGAAGCATCTGGCTGGGTCCTTGTAGCCAGATGCTCACTGCGGACGCCATTTCCAGAAACCTCCAGAGGCCCCCAGCAACTCTCAGAGGATGATGACATCCACCTACATCTGGCTACAGTTACACAGCCAGACACTGCTCCATTCCCCCCTCTGTTCTCCACTAGTGATGGAACAGCCATGTGGGAGCGGTTAGTCCAGTGTGTGTGCCTTTGGTCACTGCAGAAAGTGGAAGGGAATACCAACCTCTATGATGACGAAAAAGAGAAAGAGACACACAGGCATAAGGTGGGACATACACATTTGTATGCCACTAAGAGCATGCCAGCCATTTCCTGCATGCCCATCCCTCAGAGAGGACACTGGCCGACTCTGTTGGGTCTCAACATTTTCTCTGTAGACTGAGAGAATATATGCAATCCTCTCTTGCAGTTGCATTGCATTGTTATAAGGGTTAAAAAGCTGCTATTCCAAAGATCTGTATGTCTGTTATTACAGCTGTTCCTAAGAATCCAACAGTCCCAATGTCAAGCTAGATGGAATGACCGGTCTCTTTCACACAACATTACTATATTCATTTCAATCCTACTTGAACTGCCATGGCTCCATCCCATGGCATTCCGGGATTTGAAGTTTCATGACACAGGGCTATAATGCCTTTTTGTTGCTGCTGCTGTACGTCTTCAAGTCATTTCTGACTTATGGTAACTCGAAGATGAACCTATCATGGGGCTTTCTTGTGAGTCCAACTTGCCCAAGATCACTCAGTGGGTTTGTATGGTCGAGCGGGGCTTTGGACCTTGGTCTCCAGAGTCATAGTCCAACACTCAAACCACTATACTATGCTAGCTCCCTACATTATGTTACATGACACACATTATACTGGCTCCCAGGTGTCTCACAAACCTACATTTCCCAGGATTCTGTAGGACGCAGTCATCATAGTTGAAGTAGTAACAAAATATTATTAAGTATGAAAGAGGTTGGTAATTTGCTCATGAATGTAAACCCTTTGGGGAAATAATCAGATGTAGTCTGAAACAAAGAGATGGGACAGAGACATAACCCTTCATGCACTTTCCTTCAACAACAGTCTTCTGAAATATTGTTGGATTTCAGCTGCCGCCATTCCTCAGTACTGATCATACTGGTGGGACTGAAAAGAGTTTCAGTCTAAGAATAGCTGGGGGGTATAGTTGCCCACCCTTGTTCTAGGCACTTACAAATTAACCTTCTGTATTCTTAATCTTGTGGTTCCTAGTTCTGTAAAAGATTGGTGGATTAAGTTCTGTCCTATCAATGAAGTTAAAATATCGGATGCCCTTTCTAAACACATATCTGGGAAATGGAAAGACTAAAATGGTCCTTACGCCTATGTTATCTAAGATAACCTTGAATAAAAGTAGAGTGCTGCCTTAAAATTAAACAGGAGCAAGTCTAAGGAAACATGGTTGCCTCCATCTGTTTGCTAAATACACTGTCCTTTAACCAATTTACCACTGACCCTCGTATCAAATTGCTGATAATTTGTGAACAGTCTCAAACTGCATACACTGTGTTTTACTACTTCTTTTGCAGATAGTACGTTGTTCATAGCAATCTTTGCAGGTTCAGATTACTTTAGAAAGGAGACGTGTGGAGGCTTTGATATCTTTGTGGGCATTCATAGAGTGAAAAGGCACGGTCAAGAGGCAGCAAATATCATAGGCTGTAGAAAAGCCTGCAAAACATTACATTTTTGCAAATCCCAGAATCCACCAATCAGCCTGGGCAGCAGCTACACTGGGAGTTGTTTTGTCCAAAAAGTAACATTTCCAAGCTCTGGCTGAGTGTCCTGCATGGTCAGAATGCTACTGAGTCACTTTTTAGGACAAGAAGTTGAAAACTCTCCCTCATTCTGAGCCTTTTATTGCAGTTCCTGTGTTTGATTTGAGAGAAAGCCTGTATATGATTATATGCAGCCCAGACAAATAGGTTAGTTTGTCTTCATCTCTGTCAGTTACTAATTATTATTAATTAACTTGCATTCCTTCCATTAAACCATGGTTCTTGGCATGAACAATATTGGCATCTCTAAAGAGAATAGCACAATCCCATGTTTTTCAAGACAAATTACTCCAGTTTTTCCCAAACACCAGAGGTCAACAATGACATACTCATGATTCTGATTACAATGGACTGAATCCAGTTGTTGGCACCAGCAAGTGTAGATCCATGGAAACAACTGGACTCACATGAATGTTGATTTAGCAGAATCCTATTGATTCAGTGGGTCTACTCTAACTATTAGCCTCAACTAGAGTAAACCCACTGAATCAAAAGGATTCTGCTAAATCAACACCCAGTTATTAAACTGGATTTAGACCAGGGATGGGAATTGTATGGCCCTCCAAAAATTTGATGAACTGGAACTTCCAGCAGTTGTCACCACTGACAGTGCTGGCTAGGGCTGCTTGGAGCTGCAGTGCAATAACATCTGAGGAACGTATAGAAATCCAGTGATTTGGCCCTATAATCATCAAAAAGAGATCCAGTTTGTGTCCATCTGTGATGGAATACTTCAATGCAAGAGAAGTTTCCAACAGTGGAATGGAAGAAGGCGATGCTTAGTAATTCCCTTTTAGGCCCGTGGTGCCAGTACCCAAGTTGTCCTCTAATCTTTCAGAGAAGATTTTGAGGAGTTATGGAGTCTTTAGGAGGGATTTAAGGAATGTCTCCCTTCCCATTCTGCTGATGGAAGCCTCTCGGCTTTAGGATGGGATACGGAGTTGAGAAGGCCATGGTCGCCTTAGTCGATGATCTCCATCTGGACATTGACAGGGAAAGTGTGACCCTGTTGGTGCTCTTGGACATCTCAGTGGCCTTCGATGCCATTGACCACAGTATCCTTCTGGAATGCCTGAGGGAGTTAGGTATTAGGGGCACTGTTTTGCAGTGGCTCAGGTTCTACCTCTCGGGAAGAATCCAGATGGTGTCGCTTGGGGACAGTTATTAGTCCAAAAAGGAGGTCAAATAGGGCATCCCTCAAAATGCGATTCTGTCCCCAATGCTGTTTAACATTTACTTGAAGCCACTGGGAGAGATAATCCAGAGACACGGGGAGCAGTGTTATCAGTACGCTGATCACACCCAAATATATTTCTCTATGTCTCCGACTGCTGCAGTGACTAAGGACGACATCTCTCCTCAGGATGCCTGCCTTAGGTCAGTAATGGGCTGGATGAGGGAAAACAAACTCAAGTTGAATCCAGAGAAAATGGAGGTGCTCGCGATAGGTACCCCAAATCCGGGGACGGAGCTTTGTCAACCAGTCCTGGACAGGGTCAAACTTCCCCTGAAGGATGAAGTTCACAGTTTGGGAGTACTCCTGGATCCATCTCTACAGTTGTCATCTCAAGTAGATCCGACGGCCAGGAGTGCTTGATACCAACTTTGGTTGATACGCCAACTGTGTCCCTACCTGGACAAAAAGGACCTTGAAACAGTGGTACACGCACTGGTAATCTCTCGTTTGGATTTCTGTAATGAGCTCTACATGGGGCTATCTCTGTATCAAGTTCGGAAGCTTCAATTGGTTCAAAATGCAGCAGCCAGATTGGTCACCCGAACACCAAGGTTGGACCATATAACACCTGTGTTGAAATCACTTCACTGGCTGCCGATTAGCTTCTGGGCACAGTACAAAGTGTTGGTTATTACCTACATGGCTTGGGCCTGAGTTACTTGAAGGAACGCCTCTTCCTACACAATCCGCCCCGCACTCTCAGAATATCAGGGAAGAATTTATTAGAACACCTTAAGTCCAGGCTAACAACAACCTCTCATAGATCATTTGTGGCTGCAGCCCCCAAATTATTGAATAGTTTACTGGAAGATATCCTTCTTATTACCACCTTAGATGACCTTAAGAAAGCTCTTAAGACGGGTCACTTCTGGTGGGCTTACCCACTTAAATAAATAAATAAATAATTTTTTTATTTATATCCCGCCCTTCCATCGATCAGGGTGGCTTACAGCAATTAAAACACACACAATTCATATAATCAATACAAAAAAGTTAAAACCATACAAATACATCAATACATCAGAAAAATAACAGGAAAAAAAGCCCCATAGCCCAACCTCTTGGCCACGGAAGAGGAGGGAGGCCCACAGGATATTTGACCTCTTATAGGAGATTTTAAGATAAAACGCTCTACTCTGGTTATAACAATAAGTTTTTGGATGTTTCTGGTTGTTCAGATGATGATTTAATTTAAAATTATACAGTGCGCCCTTGCTTTACATGGGGGATCTATTCTGGACTCCTCTGCATAAAGCAAATTCCGCGCATGATTGAGCCACCCCTTCCTCCCCACGCGGCTTTCAGCATATGCTGAAAGCCACGTAAATCGTGCCCGCGTATGATGCAGGCGCACTGTATTGTTAGTGTTTTATTATCTATATTTTATACTGTACTTGTATTTTACTATTTTATTGATGTAATCATGCCTCGATCTGCAGGGAAAGGTGGGGAATATAAATAAAAGTATTATTATTATTATTATTATTATTATTATTATTATTATTATACACCAAAGAACCTTCCATCACAGGCTGTTAACAAATTTATAGAACACTGTAATTTTTTCCACTGCCTATTATATGTATAGGGAATTAAAATCCCAGAAGTACATGAAGTGCTCAGAAGCCAGGAAAATTCTAGTATCAAAGTATCATTGGACTATTGGAAAAGGATCATTAGACTACTATCATTGGCTTATTCCAGCGGTTCCCAATCTGTGCTCCCAGGAGCCCTTAGGGCTCTGGGTGCACTTCCCAGGTGCTCTGTGGCTGCTCCAGGAAAATGAAAGAAATAAAAATTGAATGAAATTAAAAATAAGAAACAAAAAGTAACACTACTCCTAAACACCATTAACATGTAAGACATAGAGTCGGCCTCTTAGGGGCTCTGCCACAGAAATTGATTCTAAAAGGGCTCTGCGAGTCAAAAAGTTTAGGAACCCCTGGTCTATTTTATAGACATTTTTAACTGATTCTTTCCAAGCATGGGTTCAGCTGTACCAGCTCTCTGTTCATGTGAGTTATGTAATTCTTTGAATAACACCTTATTTTAGGAACCTTTCAGTTGAAGCTCTGGAATGCTGCAAAGGAGAAGAAGGAGACACCCAGTGTATGCAGTTCCTCCTTGATCTCATTAAAAGAAATATTTCCCTACAACCAATAGGGATGTAGCCAGGGTTTGGGGAAGGGTGGGTCCAGACTAAATGCCACCATTATAATGGGGCTTGGGCGTGGCAGCGTGGTGGCACGCACCATTCATTGTATCTATCCGGACCCCCTTTGGCTACGTCCCTGCAACCAGATAACTCAGCAAAAAGACTATATACAGTGGTACCTCGGGATACGAAATACCCAGGTTACGAATTTTTCAGGATACGAATAAATCCCATAGGGATTTATTGTTTCGGGTTACGAAAGTTTTTTCGGGTTACGAAAAAACTCCGGCGCTGTTTTAAATGGAGCCGCGGCAGAGCCGCGGCTTTTTTCCCCATTAGCGCCTATGGGTTTTCGGGTTACGAAGGCTTTTCGGGTTACGAACGGTGCCGCGGAACGAATTATTTTCGTAACCCGAGGCACCACTGTAATTGCCATGACACCACTAAACCTATCCCAGCTGGTTAATCTGAGGAGGTACTGTACCTCTGAAACGGTCAATCAAAAATCCTACTGGGGGAAAAGTCTAATCCTAAAGGCCCTGCACTACATTCCAGTAAGACCAAACACTAACCCAGCCAAACCGAGTATTCTTGACAATCATATTTTATATATAAATAGGAACAGCAATGTGCCCTTTGTGGTTAATTGTCACCTATCATCCTCCAAATAACAGGGAGCAATCAAATAAATCTACCTATTCATAGTTAATTCCTCATATCTTGCTAAAGCTATTAATAACCCCGTCATTGCTTTCCATCTGCCACCTACCCTAAAGAAACTGCCAGTGAAACATTCAATAAAAATACCAACTGAAAATCCTCAGTCATATCACTATGACTGTAGCCTCCCTGAACCTTCTGTTCAGTAGTTGAAGCAAGTTCTTTGTTCAGAGCCATCCTGGTTCCACTGTCTGAGTCACAGAGCTCTCTGGATGCTTTCATAGAATCACAGAATCAAAGAGCTGGCAGTGATCACAAGGACCAGCGAGTCCAACCCTCAGCCATGCAGGAATTCACAAAGTACTCCTGAGAGGTGGCAATCCAGCCTCTGTTTAAAAAATTCCAAAACCTCCATAGAAGTTTGAAACCCTATAGTTGCTTGGGAATCAACGTTTCTGCTTGAACATCTTTGAGGGTGATGACTGGTGGCTTCCATATCAGAGGTATAGTGAATCTATAGAATCATAGAACCGTAGGTTGGAAGAGACCACAAGGGCCCTTTCTGCCATGCAGGAACTCTCAATCAAAGCATACCTGACAGATGGCCATCCAGCCTCTGTTTAAAGACTTCCAAGGAGGGAGATTCCACCACTCTCTGAGGAAGTGTGTTCCACTGTTGAAATCCAGATATTAAAGGAATTACCCAAGGTGATGGCTCTTGTCCCCAAAATAGCTTCACCAGCTTGGTTACTCCTTTAAAGTCTGAAATAAAATCCATCGTAGACTCAGGACGCCACTGACGTGGAAGCCTCCAGCTCATTCACACTGATGTACCTCATATGTAGGAATCAATTCAAGATCTCATTGACTAGGATCTGAATCAGGATCTTTACATCCAAGCCCAAGACAGAAAGTATTGCGGTGCACAGGACGCCATCCCTTGAGGCAGAATGGATTCTCTTTGAGGTTTGGTACCAAGAATATTGCTGGCAATTTGCTGTCCTGCCACGGCACACTCCTGCTAGATGGCACAGTGGGTAAATGCCTGTACTGCAGCCATTCACTCGAAACCACAAGGTTGCGAGTTCAAGACCAGCAAAAGGGCCCAAGCTCGACTCAGGCTTGCATCCTTCCGTGGTTGCTAAAATGAGTACCCAGACTGTTGGGGGCAAATTAGCTTACTTGCTAATTAGCTTACTTCCTGTTCACCGCTATGATCTTTGGAATAGCGGTATATAAATAAAACAAATTATTAATTATTATTACTCAGAGTGCAGGAAAGAAGAATGGCAAGTAGAAAGTAGAAGTATTTCATATATGCTGCTACTGAACAATTCTGTTATGTTCTGATTTTAAAATAAAATTCCCTGCTATGAGAAGGACAATTGTCTCTCTTGGAAACAACACTTTGTTGTTGTTTTAGAAGAGTCAAAAATACTGGTTTAAACTATAAAACCCATAGGGTTTTGGGACCAGAGTACAGACAGTCCTCTATATCCATGGATTTTCTTCCATGGATTCAACCATCCATAGCTTGAAAATATTCTTTAAAAATTCCAAAAAGCAAACTTTTATTTTGCCATTTTATATAAGGGACATCATTTTACTATGCCATTATATATAATGGGACTTGCGCATCCATGGATTTTGGTATCCAAAGGGAGGGGTCCTAGTACCAAACTCCAGTGGATACCAAGGTCTCACTATAGTTGGGGAGAAAAAAACACTTTCTCAAGCATTATATTGCCTGGCCATCACAACTGGCATCATAGATCTCTCATAATACCATTTGAAATATCTCCTACCTGTAGTACCCCATTTGTTGATGTTTTTCTGAACAGGTTCATCTTGTGTTATTCTTTTTGGTACAACATAACACACTTTTCTAAGATAAAAAAGTGCCCAGGATGCATTTAAATTATATTTTTATGTTGAGCTGAGGTCGAAGAGAAACTAATAATGCTGTATCTATTAGTAGTAGTAGTAGGAGCAGTAGTAGTATTTGATCTTCTCTAAAATATTGCTCTACAATTAAAGTAATACAAAGCCCCAAAATATGGAAGTCCTTTGTGTACTCCACTGAGCCTTCCTGTATCTGGATGATGTGATAATGTTGCCCCACATATTCTTAATTTGTAGCATTCGCTACTTACAGCAAAATGTATTTAAATAAGCCACTGTGTGCATATCTCCCCACTCTACTACCCTTAGTTTCACTCAAATGATCATCATCAAACACTGTTTGTCTCATGGACTGATAAATGTTGCTTGCTCCAGTAGATGGCACCAGAGTGCTTAGTTAATTTTTAAGATTCTGAGTAATATTGTTTTTGAAAATCCGTATCAGTAAATACAACATATACATTTGATGTTTTTCCCATTTGAGTGATTTTTGGACAGTTTTTTTTTTTAATTTAAATTCAGGTACCCTTTAGGAAACTGTGGGAATCGGACTTCATCCTGGACATCAGCATGCTTCTTACAAGGGTCTTTCTTTGGATCAAAGTGCCCAGACCATCTGCATCACATTCACACATTCTAAACGGAACACTTTTGAAGTGACTTCCGCCAACTTTTGAAAAACTCTACGTGTAGAAATAATGCAGTTTGACACTTTAAGTGCCACAATTCCATTCTACAGAATCCTGGGATTTATAGTTTTGCGAGGCACCAGTACGCTGGCAGAGAAGGCAAAAGGCCTTGTTAAACTATAAATCCTAGGATTCCATATGATAGTGCTACAGCACTTAAAGTGGCGTCAAATTGCAGTCTTTCAACAGGGTAGATGCAGCCAAAAATTTCATATTGAAGAAAGATATTGGAAAGTCTCGTGGAAGTCATTGCACTAGTTGTCCAGGTAGCCCTTTGGCATGCTTGTGGATGTGTGTAAGGGCGGGGGGGGGGGGGGGGGGGGGGCTTGTGCATCAAGCAAGAGAACTGAATCCTATGGGTTTTTAGCAAGGGCATCACACAGGACAATCAGAGGCCATACCTGAACCAATGGAGGAGTACCACATTTAACATGGATCTTCAGTATCAGAAACCTGCCATCTAAGTACTCACCTAATCAAGGCTCTAGAACTGGGAACAAAGTCAAACGAAATGCTGGTGTATGTGGAGACTCCACTCCACTGAATCTCTCTCTCTGATGCCAAAACAATGGATCTTTTTAACTCTCACAGCTTGGCACAAAATGATATGGGACAACAATCCTTACCAGCTGCCACCAAATTTTACATGGATGGAGGCTATTTCATTGCCTGCCACTAACACTTATGTGCAGGCTATCCACCCACTAACTGAAGATGTTCTTAATACTTTTGGTAGCACTTTAAAATACTTGGTAGCATGTTTGATGTTATCTGTAAAGCACTTCAGCAACTCCTTGTTGAACACAAAGAAAAGAACTTACATTCAGGACTTAGAACTGTATCTTTTTTAGTGAATGGGTCTCAAACATACGTTACAGTGTACAGATAACTTCAGTTGTTACAAATTTACTACTTTCTCTCACTTGACTCTTTGGAGATTTTCACATGGGAACGGGATAGAGATAGGATCACTCCACTATCCTTATCCTGTCCTTAATATGTTTGTGACTGCAATGGCGTGAAATGCTTTCAAATCATAGTGCCAAACCCACCATTAACCTGTCATTAAAGTGGCATTGCATTAACCCAAATATCCGTTAATAAAAAATGCCACCCAATGTTGCTTTAATGACAGGCTAATGGCGGGATAATGATGGGATCTGCATGACTTCATCCGAAAACCTTTCGCATGAGCGCCATCATTTGTGTTTCCCAGATGGGATAACGATCACGTGGGAAGGATGGGAACATGACAGACAGGGATGGGTGTCCCTTGTCTGATAATCCCCTATGTACGTTTCTTTCCTGTCTTGCTTCACACAGAACCTATACTCAGGTTCTTTAGCTGTTAATTCCTCAGATTATTTATTATACTATCAATAAATACAGTTTAGATTCCTTAGCTCAGCTATTCTTTTATATCCGTACCTCAGGTGGCTTCTAATATTTCCCCAACCTTGCCACAAGATACTGACACAATGCTTGACTTCTGTCCCTTCCAAAGTTCTTCTCCTGATCTGGGAGTCTGAATCCCATCCATCCTGAACTCCTTAATCCTAACTGCACCTGGCAGTTCTAAACCAACATCCCGCCTCATCAGGCTTTGCCATACTCTTGCCAAATCACTGCTTCTCCTCCTTTTATACTCACTCCTGAAAGCAGCCTCCACCTTTTCTCAGCCTGATTCCTATCGGCTACCCTGAACATTCTATTCTGCCAGTATTTTTCCACATTGTTGTTGTTACGTTTGTTTCTATCCCACCTTTCCCCAAGACTGGGACTCAAAATGGCTTACAACTTTTAAAAACAGTGTTTAAAATCCACAAAATAAAAAGGTTAAAAGACAATCAAACAATCAGAAAAAAATGGAAACCAAGTTAAAACATATATCCTCAACACAACAATGATCAATATCCAGACAGTGCTTTGTGTATATCATTACTCCTCAGATACCTGTCAGAATAGAAAAGTATTTCCTTGTCTGGGAAAAGAAAGCAGGGAAGGTGCCAGTCTAACCTCTCCCAGGAGGTAGACCCAGAGCCTGGGGGTAGCCACTGAGAATGCCCTCTCCTGTGTCCCTATCAATGTACCTGTGACAGGTGGGACAGAGAAGGGCCTCCACATCTATTCTCAGAGCATAGGCTGGTTTATAAGGGAGAATATGGTCCTGCAAATAATCAGGACCTGAGCCATTCTATCAGGTATTAGATGTGGTGGGGGGAGCATTCCCATGTTTAATGTGATATACAATATGGATGCTTCATATTTGTTGCTGTGTGTCTTCGTCATTTCCAACTTATGGCAACACTATCAGGGTTTTCTTGGCAAGTTTCTTCAGAGGCTGAGGCTGAGGCTCACTTGCCCAGTGTCACCCAGTGGTTTTCATGGCTGAGCTGGGAATTGAATCCTGATCTTCAGACTTGCAGTCCACACTCAAACCACTATGCCAAACATATGCTTACTGAAATGTTAGGAGATGAATTATAAAATTATCCCTGACATTTTGGTCAAGCCACCTTTGAATTTCCTCCCCTCTCCCTCTTTCTCCCTGGCTGCTGTACCTTCCCCAACAAAAGCATAGTTTCCCCAGATATATTCTCCTCCCTAGCAAGTTTCATTGAGATTCTCCTTCATCTCAACTGATTCTTCTGCTGTCCCTCTGTTTCCTCATTGCTGTCCTCTATGCTCCTGAGTGATCTCCTGTCTCCATCCTCCTTCCCTTTTAGGCTCCCAGTCTTGTTAAGGAAAAAGCAACATGGGATATACAGTGAAAGAAATAAAACTTGTATGTGAGAGTCAGGATGACTCAGCAGAAGCAATTAGAAGACACACAGGTGTAAGAGGTAATGTAATTAACAAGTCCTAAATGCCAAGGACAGAAATGCAAAGTGAATAATTGAACACACCTGAGAATTGTTAAGTGGACAAGGTGAAATGATGAAATCATTAATTATGGGATGAACCAAGAGAACCAATGAGAATGGTTGTACACGCCCACCAGGTGGAAACTGACAAGAGTGGGTGGTGTTTTTCCAATGACTATAATAATGGCTATGAATCCCAATGTATTTTGTGGGTAGTAGTTGTGGAGGAGAGTATTGTTGTATTGGATCTGTATATAGTAGAATAAAGTAGATCTTTTATATAAGACTACTGAGTTGTCTGGTGTCTTGGGTGAAGCTACAAGAGCCAGCTGGATCCTGAAGAAGGGTGAAGACTTCTGTGGAAGCAAGAGTGAGAAGGCTTGGAGAGTTTGTCAGGGTCTTCAGCCTATTCTCTGTAACTCTGCTGCTTTAGAGCAAAGCTTTAACCACTGGCCAAAACTGGTCAGCGCGGTGCATAACAAGGTGGTGAGTTCGAGCCAGAGGTGAAGAGCTACAACTCCCATCATCCCTGACAAGTCTTGCCACTCCACAGGCCTTTATGTGTGACCACTCTGTTCAGTCTTATTCCTTTCCTTCTGTTTTCTCCTTTCCTTCATGTTTCGCTTCGTGCAACCTGTTCAAAACCTCCCCTTTCCAGTAGTTGCCAAGTGCTATGGAGTCAATGATTTGGTACAAAAGTGGGAAAGAATGTGATTGGGCCAGTGAGGATTGCCTGCAATCCCTGCTGCAAATGGAACTGTCCTTGTGCTCACTCTCTTTAAAGCAAATTGCAGCTG
This sequence comes from Sceloporus undulatus, assembly GCF_019175285.1. Taxonomy (NCBI): domain Eukaryota; kingdom Metazoa; phylum Chordata; class Lepidosauria; order Squamata; family Phrynosomatidae; genus Sceloporus; species Sceloporus undulatus. The sequence continues at coordinate 32,745,348 of NC_056523.1, read as the reverse complement.
AAAGGGAGACAGTCACTACTGCTGTTTTGTCCCCTTTCTCCCTCCCTGGAGGGAGCTCCAGGGCCATTTTGTCCTGGTGGTGCAGTAGTTAAATGTTGGTACTTCAGCCATAACACTGTGAGTTTTATTCCAGGGCTCCAAGTTTGACTCAGCTTTCCATCCTTTTTTAGGTTGGTAAAATGAATACCCAGCTTGTTGGGGACAATTGGCTTACAGATTGTAAACCGTTTGGAGAGTGCTAAGTTCACTCATAAGAGGTATAGAAATTGCTATTTTACAGCTGTAGTAACAGCTCTATAGGACTTGGTAGCTACCTGGAGGGAGCCTTGGAGATAGACTAAGTTACTATGCTCTGCATGTGCCATGTCGAATCTCAGCCATGATTTCAATACTTTGCTTAAGAATGATCCTATGGACAATGTCACATTGCTGCTCTAGTGCTAGTATTCTGCTTTAACAGCTATGGCTGCCTTCTGCAGAATTCTGGGTTTTCTAGTTTTGTAAGGCCTAAGAGCTCTCTTGTTGAGAATTCTAAATTCTTGTTGTTCTATGCCTTTGAGTCATTTTCCACTAATGGACACCCTAAGGCAAAGCTATCAAGTTTTTGTTGTTGTTGTTGTTGTTTGGGGGAAAATTTCTTCAGAGGAGGCTTGCCATTGCCATCCCCTAAGGCTGAAAGAGTGTGACTTGTCCAAGGTGACCCAATGGGTTTATATGGCTGAGCCAGTATTTAAATTCTGGTCTGTAGAGTCATTGTCCAATGCTCAAACCACTACACCATGCTGCCTTTCCCACAGGATGGAACCATGGCAGTTAAAGTGGAATAAAAGCACTATAACACTGTGGTGTGGTATAGTTGTAGGACTCCAGTCTACTAGGAAAACCAGAAACCAGCATAGATCCAGAAACCTTGGAAGAAGTACCTGTCATATTGCTTATCTCTGGCTATTCCAGAAACAGTGTGGTATAATGGTTAGAGTGCTGGCCTGAAACATGGGTGATCCACATTCAAATCACCTTTTTAGTCATGAAACCTCCTGGATGGCCATGATCCAGTCATTCCTCACAATGTTGCTGTGTGAATAAAAATCGGAAGGAAGAGAATTGTTTGTACTGCCTCAAGCTGATTAGAAGAAAGGCAAGTGAGAAATGTTACTCATACGTAAACAATGCCCCCTGTTGCAAGGATCTTTGACCATTTTCTCATTCCTTCCCTACATTTGTGGCTAGGAAACAAGAGTGTCAGACAGGCACCCCTGTTTGGCTCATTCCACTGAAGCATTTCCACTTGCAGAGGCCAACATGAACTGCTGCCAAAGCCATCTCAGGGTTGCAGATGAATATATCAGAGCTGAACCTCTGTGATTCACCATTCATCACAGCCCTGATTTTTCTACAGCTCCCAAGGAGCCAGAAAAGTGATGGCTCTAGAGAAGGAGAGAGGGCCAGTGGAGCCTGTCATTGTTAATGAGATTATGCTGCTGTAATCTTGTTCTAAATCGGATTTTCATGCTGTGCACGGTTATCACAGGGGGCAGAGGGGGAGAAGGAGAGCAGGGAGAGAAGTTCAGCCCAGATAGAATGATCCTGGCAGGTTTCGTTTAGATTAGATTTAATAAACACGGGCCATAAATCAGGAGGCATTACTTAGAACATGTTTAAGTGTTTATTTGTTGGTGGCTTCCAAGACTCACCAGGTGGAAAAACGGATGAATTTTGACTCAGATGCTCAGCAAAGAACAAAATGTAAGCCCATTTGTTCAAAGGGAAAGAGGCACTTCACCTGCATGCACCTTTTTTGTAGGTGAGAGAAGAAGATTGTTGCTGTTGGCTTGTGTGCAGCTGTGTTTCATAGCATTACACAATTGTTGTCTTCCCAAATAATGCAGTCAGTGTCGTGTTTAAATTCTTCCTAAATCCGGTTTATCTTGTTTGAGTTTCTCCAAGCAGCCATGTGTGAAATTTTACTCAGGAGGGCTGATCACACATTTTACTCACATCCTCAGCCCTCTGCTCTTCCTTTGCCCTGGCCAAAGCCTTAACTTTCAGGCCAAGGATGGGCAAAAGGAAAGAAATGGTTGCAATTAAGGGATGAGTCTCATAAAAGCAAGAAGCGTGATTCATTTCAGACCCCTGGTCCTCATAAAGGTGAGTCTGTGGGATGAAAATGAGAAACGAAATTAGAGCTGTAACAGATTGATGGCCTCACATAAACTTTGGCCTAAAACCCACAGGATGAATCACAAAATACACATCCATTGCCCATGTTAGCCTTAGACTGTAGGAGGGATGGCATCCTCAGGTCCAAAGGTAGAAATTTGAGTTCCTTAGATGGACATGCCCCCTTCCTCCAAAACACCATCTTTGGTAATTTCCCAACTTTTATATAAGTTTGAATAATCTCTCCTGACGCTTAGTTTCTGGCAGTAAGAATTTTAGAGCTAAAATGGCCTGGAAGGCAACTCCCAAGAACTTATCTGTGGTTGAATTTGGCCTTTAGGGCTCAAAAGATATGGGTTGGAAATATACAGCCCTCTCCCCACAATGTTGTTGGACTGTATCTCCAAGCATAGGGTTGCCAGACTGAAAACTGGGGAGCACTACTGGACCGTTAATGATTGTATGGAAGAGGGAATTTCAGTAGATGCAGCTTATCACGTAACTAGGGGAAAAGCAACACCTACTACAATTCCCTCTCCTACACAATCATTAAAGGTAACTGAGGCCCGGTACAGATGGATAGAAAGCACCGTCTTCAGGCCAAAATTAGCGTTTGGGAGCGCACAGCAACTGCATGCTCCTGAACCCTAATACGGAATGGCGACACCTTCATGGCAACCTCCTGTCTACATGGGGCCACCATGATGATGCAAGTGCCATGCAGTGTCCAGACGTCACTGGCAGGAAGTAGCATCATGGCTGCCCTCTTTCCTGTTTGCAGTGCTCTAGGCAGCTTCTTTTTGGCAGCGTGCGGCTGCTGCAGCACCAACTCAGAGCAAAGACAGGCGGCGCAGAGCTGCCCGTCTGACGAGCCCCTGAGTCCTCTTTGGTTTTCACTCTGGCAACCTTAGGGAGCTGAGTAGGTTTAGCTGGGGAACAGAAGGTTATGAGGTGACATGATAGCCATGTTTAAACATATGAAAGGATGTCATATGGTTTTTTGCTGCTCCAGGGTAGTCTCCTAGTAGACATGCTTCAACAGGAAAAGAGATTCCCTCTCAACATTAGGAAGCACATCTTGATGGTAAGAGCTGTTTGACATTGAAACCCACTGCTTCAGAGTGTGGTGGAGTCTTCTTCTTTGGAGATTTTTAAACAGAGGCTGGATGGCCATCTGTCAAAAGTGCTTTGATTGTTTATTCCTGCATGGCAGGGGGCTGGACTGGCTGGTCCTTGGGGTCTTTTCCAACTCTATGATTCTATGATTCTAAGAATGTGCTGAGAAGTACAGAAAAAAGGTGAAGATTAGCAGAGCCACCAGTTGAGAACACCAATGGTGGTGAGAGTGCAATCTACTAAGAAGAATATTTGAGTATAAGAAGAGGGCACCCACCCCTCTTATTATAATGCACAGTTTTTGTCAGGTAGAAGTGAAAAAGTGATTAGATGGCTATATTCTCGATCTAGCAAATAGCCAATACCAATGAGGGCTAATGTTCTGTTAACCTGTACCTTTGCCTTTAACTTCAGGTACAGCTTTTCCAGAAATGGTAATAAAATGTCAGAAAGACTGGCTGATTTATTTTCTCTTAAAATGCTGTTAGAGGCACAGGAGCAAATATCTAAAATCTATCCTGTGGAAATCTAACTATCTTAAAACCCAACAGTGTTTGCTTTGCTTTTCATGGACCTTGGAGTAGGCCTAAATTTGTTATCCAGGAGTAAAATCTAGACCCAGGAGAAGATCATTTTCTACCATCTGAAGAGATCTTTTGCATGCCCTCCAATCATTAGATAATATTACCATGATTAGCTTTAATGCACTCTGTTTAAAAAAAAAAAAAGCAGCAACACTGCTTTGCTAAACTAAAAACTAGTGGTGGGAATAATTTGTTGTTTTCTTGCCAGACTACAAATCCAACAACATAAACCTGAATAAAGATTCTCTGCTATCAGATTTTTATTTTATTTTATTTTATTTTATTCAGGTAATTTTACATTTTAGTGCAGGCACATCACCAAAATACAGCTTAGCTAAGTGATGTGTGCAATTACTGTTTTGCCAGTCTTGTGCATCAGAACACAATGCATCACAATGAATCCTTCCCTGGCTGACTTTTATTACATGTGCTTTCTTTACAGACTGATACACAGGTGGATTTCAAATCTATGTAGTTATTTCCTCAAACAGGTTTTTTGTTTCCTTCAAACTTTTAAACACATTGGTTCCTGTAGCAAGAAATAATTAAAGTGCTATAATAAAATCATTCAACTTCCATATAAAAAAGGGAATTTTCACTTCCTTCAAAAGGGTTGCTACAACCAAACTCTGAGCATGCATGCACAAAGACAGCATAAGTTGAGTCTCACAGATGAGAGCTTGCTATGAATTCACAAATTTAAAATATATGTACTTTGATTTACAGACTGACTAAACTTGGAAATTCAGTGGCATCATCACTAATAAGAATTTCCATGTTTACTAAGAGAGCACTTGTGATGTGGTGGTCTGAATGTTAGACTTGGATTCTGGGACACCAGGAATGTATAAAAGGGGGAATTCTGTTTTCACTGATTCATTCCTCCCCTCTGTTTACAGCCTGCCATACCATAAATTCAGGAGCCAGTGTAGTGTTGGACTCCACCTGTGAGAGACCAGGGTTCGAATGCCCCCCTCAGCCATGGAAACCCACTGAGTGACCTTAGGCAAGTCACACTCTCAGAGGAAAGCAATGGTAAAATCCACTCTGAACCAATCTTGTTGAGAAATCCCCTGTGATAGGTTTGCCTTTTGTTAACTATCTCAAAAATAACTTGAAGGCATACTACAACGTTTGCTAAAAAATTCCCCCTATTCTTATCATTTGCAGTAACAAACTACTTTGTGGAGGTTGTAACAAGTTATTAAAAATAATTTTCCAAACTCTGGTTTGAACAAAGAGGTATAACCTCCCTCCCTAAATTATTGGTTACACCTTTGCATTAAGTATTGGCACATGGAAGCCAGCAGGTCAACATTTTTCAGGCTCCTTGTTGTGAGCACACAATGCTTCTTCGATGGGTTTTGGCTGCGCTTGTAGTCAGTTGTAATAATCAAGATGAAACATGTGTTTAGAGCTTTTGAATGGGAATCTCACCAATGAAAAAAACCAGATACAGTGACAACTCTGAGGTTTGTGTTTCTAAAGTGAACACTTATTTACGCATACATAACAATGTGAGGCTAGGATAGCTCACTCCTTGTTGTCATTTTGTCTCCAAATGAAAAAAAAAATCTGTTGCAACTGACTTTCAAGGAATTGGCTGCAAGGGCTTGTAACGGTATGCTGTTTATGGTGTTTTCTGCTGATTTTTATCTTTTTCTTTTAGCAAATCTATTTTAAACTGCTGTAATGTTTGATTATATTTTACCTGTTTTAAAATGCTTTTACTTCTCTGTGTGTATTTTAACTGTATTTTTAAAAAAACTACTGTAAGCTACCTTAGGTCCCAAGATTGGAGAAAAAGTGGGACATAAATGAAGTAACAAGATTTTCATTTCTTCATGTTTGAATGGAAAGTGATATCCTGTACCCGAATGATGATGATAAATTTTCATTTTCCTCCTGTTGAATGGAAAGTTATATCCTATACTATGATGATGATGATGATGAATGTTTATTTTAACCATGTCGAATGGAAAGTGATATCCTGTACCCTGTATACCCCTCATTTTTCTCATTTAGTGCAAAGAAAGCTGCAGCACACAATATGGTTGAACTCTGTAGGAGCCAGACAGTTTTTTAGCCTATGGCCCTTATCAGATGAGTGTGGAACTGGGGGTCTTCTGCACTGGGCGATTCGAATTCGCGTCATAACGCAATGTACTGTCATACCTGGGAGTCCTTCCGCATTGGCAGGATTCAAATTGGCCAATCCGCATTCGCGCGAAGTGCATTCAGTGCAGAATGCTTTGTCACACAACATGAGGATTGGCCGATTCGTATCGGCCGCCTCGCACATGCT
>NC_056523.1:32695042-32734183 GCF_019175285.1 Sceloporus undulatus | reverse complement strand
AGGGCCAACTGTACTTTCCCTTCCTTGTTTTATGGGAAAATATTTGATAATTTTAGTCATGGAAAAGCTTAGTGATTTTTTTTCTTTTCTTATTGAACTGTTTAACTGTATTTTAAAAAAAATAATAAAAATAATATTTTTTAAAAAGGATTTTGAAAAGGTGTATGCAAAACCAGCCAAAATATGTAATCAAAACATCTTTTCACACTGCCTGTCCTTCAGGGATTGCTCCTCCATTGGCTTGTGAGTTGCAGTGGGACTTCTAAGATTAGTCTCTTGTAAAAATCCAGAGGAACCACTGGCTGGAAATAAGAGATACTGCTGATTTTCCAGAAAGCACCATTTGAACACAGCTTGAGCTATACCTGAAAATTTGACAAAAACACCATAAGCAGCAAAATAAATGAGGAAATGACATAACTAGTTTTTTGTGGTTTTTTCGGGCTATGTTCTATACATGGCCACATAGCCCGAAAAAACCACAAAAAACTATGGATGCCAGCCATGAAAGCCTTCGACTTCAAAATGACATAACTGCTGTTTACTTGGTCTAAGGTTCTGTTGAAGGTGTTTTCATTGATTTCATTTATGTATTTTTTGATTATTTTATTTATTTATTTCCTGCCTTTCTTTCAATATTGGGACTAACGACATATTTAAAACAATACAAATTAAAAATAATACAAAAACATTAATAAAAGTATAAATATAACATTTAATTTTTTTTTATAAAGTTAAAACATTAAACATTAAAAATGTTAAAATTCATTAATCACTTTGCAAATTAAACTTCCATCAGTGATACAGGATTAAAACAGTCTTACCAATATAAAATATATTGTACACTAAGGATGTGTTAAAAAAAATAGTGAGACTTGAAAACTGACATTTAATTGTATCTGGTGAAAATACCAGAATATTCAGATGGTGAAAATTATCCAGGATGAATCCAGGTTGCATCTCTGTTGTTTACATCCATCCCAAATGCACCTGATTAAGTTGGGGAGCCCTGCCACCCCCCCATTTAACCTGTGATAATTGATACCGTTCCCCCCCCCCCCCCAGGTTTTAAAAAAAGATTTGCATCATCATCAGTGTGAATAACCGATGCAAATAGACCCAGATTTAAACTTTGCATGCCTTGAACATGTTTCAAATACATTCACATTGTCAACTCCATATTTATTTAAGTGCTGGCACATGTGAGCAACTGAATTTGCAGAGATGCGTAGAGATGTCGTTCCGTAATATGAATAACAAATGCAGAATGCATGAGTGAGGTTATTAGCATCGTTCCACTAAAAAATAACGACATCTGAAGAATCCCTGGGAATCATGGTTAGTACTTATTCTAGATAGCACTGTGACAGAAACTGCAGTACTTCTTGTTGTGTGTCTTCAAGTCAACTAGGACTTATGGCAATCCTAAGGAGGCAAACTTATCCTAGAGTTTTCTTGGCAAGATTTTTTTAAAGGATGTTTACCTTTGCCTTCATCTTCAACTAAGAGAGTGTGGCTTGCTTAAGGTCACCCACTGGGTTTCCCTCTCTGGGCAGGGATTTGAACTCTGGTCTCCCAGAATCATAGTTCAGCAGTCAAACCACTGTGCTGCACTGACTCTCTTAGATTCTGCAGACAAAATATTATAATATTGTTAGGAAAGAGGAATGAATCCATGACATTGTATCTTGACCTTAAGACTGCTTCACTATTGCACCTTTACTATCTTTCCTTGATCAAGAAGACACAGTGTATCACCAAAGCCTTTACTGGCACACTGAACTCAACCTTACCATACCCAGTCACTTTTCTGATCTGGACAAAAAGCCAGGCGCCTCATTTCCTCTTCCAAGCCTGCTGGTCAATTGCTATTCCATAGAAATATGGCTGGAAAAATATTATAGCATATTACTGCAACTTATTTAATTCCCTTGATGAGAAAAAAGCAAAGAATATGAAATTCCAACAGTTCATATGAATAGCAATTCAAAGTCCAGACAAGCTGGGGAAAACATAATATAATTTCCCCCCTCATTTCCATTTTGGTGACCTCTTGTTCCCTCTTCTTCTACTGTACTAAAATGATTAGGTATCCCTAACTCAGAAGTAACTTTTGCCAAAAGCTCTGTGACTTATTTCCTCAAGATAGATGTTATCTCCCCTGATGATGCATCCCAGATCTTTGCTGTATTCAGATATTACTCTCTGAGATGTGTGTACTGCCTGCAGAAGCTTTCGGCAGACAAACTATTTTTTGTAGCTGAGTGCTTTGTAAATAGTGTTTTGTGGTTTAACACAGAAAGTTGGATTACTAAAAGTACATATAGACCCTGAGTGTGCATATGCAATCATTTGTGCATTCAGTAGTTGCTTTGTCAAGTTGTGATAACTGTGTTCGGACTTAAAAGAGCAAGATGATTCCACACATCACAATACTGTATTGCTCTTAATGAGGAGGAGGTTTTTGCAAGATATGTATGCTTTTCTGCCCTGTGAGCTCACTTTTATTCTAGGCAGAAGCAAGGGGGAAAAGAAGCAACAGCATAGTGGATTGGTAGGTGAATAACCATCTCCTCTCCTGTTTTTTCCATTGAGATCAGCCATATCATTCGGGAAGATATATATTCTAAAAGAACAACAGTTGCATGTTATATACAAAGCTGGGCATCTGGAAATATCATACACTTGAACAGTTGCCTGGCTGAAATTCACATAGTCATTCATGTGTATCCTGGAAGGAAAGACAACATTCATGAAATCAGTGCTTGGACTGCTACTTTTAAAAACTAGTAACCATTATAGCGCCAAAGTAATAAATAATAATAATAGTAATAATAAAACTTTTATTTGTATACCACTTTTCCTCCTGATCAAAGCGGTTCACACTGTGCAAGCTAAGTGACACATGTCACGATACAAAGCAATACAATATAACAACAGTTACATCAGCAATTACATCGACAATTCATACAATTCAATAAAAGTCTAAAGCCATCTACAGATCAATTAAAAACTATCAGATGTGGTAGGACATCTTGATCTTAATTAGGGTTACTATCTTTAAAGAGAGTCAGGAGGGTATGCTATTTGAAAAAGATAAGTAATTAGCTACTATCACCTTTCGATTTTTAAAAAGTAACTTTTTTCATTCCTTTTTCTCAAATGTAAACAGACTAGTCCTTTTAAAACACTGGAAGCTAGAAGCCTCAAGCCAATGTGTTCTTCTCCTGCTATCCTCTTGTCCATTCCATGGCCAAGCACCAACAAAATGGACTCCAGTACCAACAGATCATGAACAGTAGTCTGCACAAGCATTTTAGCTATTTTGTTCTAATTTAAAAAGGTAAAGGTAAAGGTAGTCCCTTGGCATAAATGTCTAGTTGTAACGGACTGTCGAGAGCGGTGCCCATCTCCATTACTAAGCCAAAGAGCCAGCATCGTCCAAAGACGATTCTGGTGGTCATGTGACCAGCATGACTGCACTGAACACTATTACCTTCCCACCGAAGTGGTACCTATTTATCTACTTGCATTCGCATGTTTTTGAACTGCTAGGTTGGCAGAAGCTGGGACCAGTAACAGGAGCTCATCCCATCATGCAGCATTCAGGCCTCAAACTGCCAACCTTTTATTCTTCTGATCGTCAGAAGATCCCACTGTTCTTGGGATCAATGTCCAAAATCCAATTGGCAGTCTCAAGTGGAATACACCCTTTGAATCAAGAGAACTTACTTATGTCGATTTACCACTATGTAGTTGATTCAGTGGGTCTACCATTGGCATCTTAACCACTAAACCACTGACCTATTTCCTGTTGTTAATCCAGACTAGAGTATACCCATTCAATCAATGTTGACTCACCACTCAACAACTGGTCTACTCTAGTTGGGCAGTGCCAACATGGTGTAGTGGTTTGGGTGTTGGACTAGGACACTAGAAGATCAGGGTTTGAATTCCTGCATAGCCATAGAAACTCACTGGGTTATCTTAGGCAAGTCATTCTCTCTCAGCCTTGGAGGAAGGCAAAGCCAATCCTCATTTGAACAAATTCTGCCAAGAAAACCCTGTGATAGGTTTACCTTAGGGTCACTATAAGTCAGAAATTACTTGAAGGCACACAACAACAACTCTAGTTGGGACTAACAGACAGGATGCCAGCCTTTGTAAGCCACTTTGGGTCCCATATTGTGGGAAAAGTGGGTAGTAATCAAATAAATAATAAAACAAAATGTTATTTGAATCAAATGATATTTCTCCACTATTTAGTGTAGTTACACTCATATAAACTATAAATGTATCTTTAAAAGAAGAAGCGATATTGGAGATTACTTCATGCCATTTCTTCACTGGAAAGGATGTGAGATCTAAAACTCGAAAATGGACCCTATCTCACTGCCCCATTGCCGGGCAGTAGACAGGTATACAACCTGGGCTTAGACAAGATTTTCCTGTTTATGAAAAGCTGTGTGAGAAGTCCGGAGAAGCCTGGGTTGCTTACGGGCTGCCTACTGCTCAATGATGGGGCAGTGAGATAAGATCCATTTTTGAGTTTTAGATCCTGCATCCCTTGCAGTGCAGAAATGGCATGCAGTAATCTCCAGAATCTCTTGACAAAAGAAGTTACATTATCCCTTGTTAAGTTTATTAATAATAAAAAAAGAAAAATGTGTGTGTGGGGGAAACATTCACAATTAAACCTATTTATGCCTTAGTTACTGGGGAAATGAATGAATAAGGGGGGAAACCTAGTAGTTTGCCACTGGTAAGTTCCAAGCTTTGTACAGAGCACCCTGCAATGTCACATCAACTTTGGCCCTTAGTGAAGAAAAGTTGGGATCAACGTATCAAAAGGGATACCCAATGTGATCTTACAAATACTGTAATGGCTAAGACATTAGATTGTATACATGAAATGTAAACATTCCATGAAGTTGCTACATGCCTTCCCCATCCCCTCAGCTTGCCATTTGTCCCAGAAAACTAAGAAAATCCCAGAGTGGAAGGTCTGAAAAACATCCTGGCTGGCTGAGCCAGTTAAAGCAGTAGATCCCAGATTTCTAAAAGCAGAAATGAAACCTTGTGAGAAGACTCATCATCCCACTCTTGAGGCTCTGGGTGGTACTACACAGGCATTCCAGTCAAAGAGTCCAGAAGATGGGGAAAGAAAGGAAAGGAAGCAAGTGGATACTCTGAGCAGAGGCGGGCTTGTGCTGTGTCTTGGAAAGTGTGGTGGTGATGCTGCTTGAGCCTCAGTCTATGCAGTGCAGTGGAACAGCTGCCAGAATAGAAGAGAGTCCCTCTTACTTTTGTAGCTGCTTGGGAGCTTTCCTCCACCCCCTTCCACATAGGAGTACAGTATGTGAAAAGAATACACCGTTTGGCAGGACCTTCTGTTTTTGATTGTTGTACTTGTACAGTACCAAAAACAACAGCAACAAATGCAATAAAACAATGTTGAAATGTGGTGTGGGTGGATCACAGAATCATAGAATCATAGAGTTGGAAGAGACCACAAGGGCTATCCAGTGTCATGCAGGAACTCACAATAAAAGAAACCCTGACAGATGGCCATCCAGCCTCTGTTTAAAGACCTCCAAAGAAGGAGACTCCACCACTCTTCAAGGGAATATGTTCCACCGTTGAACAGCTCTGTCAAGAATTTCTTCCTCATGTTGAGGTGGTATCTCTTTTCCTGTAGCCTGCATCCATTCTTCTGTGTTCTAGTCTCTGGAGGAGCACAGGTTTTGGGGGGTTGTTGGGTGGTTGGGTTGATAAGACCTGCATACTTTTGTCCCAGTTATGGGGAAGAGAATTATGGCTACTATTCCCAAACAACTGCCAAACTCCATGAGGCCACTGCTATGCATGTTCAATGACTGTGGAAAGTGGGGAGGGAAGCAACCAGGCAGCATAGACTGCCTCCCTTCCCTACTACAGTTCACTTAAGAGAACAAAAGGAGAATTTTGAGTTTATTCCTGTGCCTCTTTCTTTCTGTTTCTTGTGAACTGCAACAGGGACAAGAGGCAATTCCTAGTGTCCAGTTGTCTCCATCCCCTTCTCCTCCCATTGTAGCACCAGCCCCACCAGTTTGGCACAACCGATGGGAGGCAAGAGCACCTTACACCCTATTCAAAGTAGGATATATGTTCACATAAAGCATGCATGTGCCATTAACAGGATTCCAGACATACGTTAGGGATGTAGATCTTTGCTTACTTCAGTCATGTGCAAGAATTTACTGTTTTCAGCTCACTGGGCAAAATTGCAAGAGTTTTTCTTTTTCACATTTTCCTATGATTTTCTACCTGGGAACCTTTTTGTGTGAAAACCTCCCAAGTCCCCTCCCCTCCATCACTTTGTAAATACAACATGAAATATTTCTGTGCAAATTGTAAGATTATTTCACATTTTAAAAAAAATTGTTTTGTTTTGTTTACCATTACTGCTGCTGATGGGAAAGAAGGTGCAGGTCTTTTCATTTGACTTTCATGCAGGGGTCATTTATCCTTCTTTTTACAATGGGATGTCTTGAGGTATTGTGGAGGACAAAATCATTTAGGAATACTATTTATGTTCCTAAAACTGGAAGTACCTTTGAGACTTTACCCCTTTTTATTCCTCACTGGTCTCCCTTGCCTGGTGTAGCATATCTCTTTCTCCCTCCCACCCCCAGTAACTGTTTCCAAAGCAGCAGTGAGCTTATCAGAGCCTTGCATTCCTTAGAAGATATTTATTCACCCATGACTAGAGTATTAAGATCCAGTCTCCACTGTGTGCATGCACAAGTGGACACATACTGGAGGATCCTTTGTCTTGTCCTCACCCCACCCCCAAACCAGCACTGTTTCTGAAAGAAGACACATGGTTTCAATGATGTCTTTGTTATCAGATGAAACATTGAGTCCAATTTGCAATTTTAATGAAAATCAGACACCTGCACTGCAACTGATCGCCATACATGGGATTAACAGCAACGGCATGCACTTGCAAAGCATTCCTCCATTTCAGAGGCAATGAAGCTACTAATATCCTGTTACCAAAGACCAGACTGGGATTTCATATGTAATGCAACTGGGAAGAAAGGGAGCCTTTATCCATCTCTCAACAGAGGCCTTTGCAGAAGAGGAAGAAGAAAAGTGAAGCTACTAGTTTGCTGCTCTCTTAGTTGGGTGCTGTGCATATTTTGGGGGATTTTGGAGGCCCACCTTCATTGATCTGCTGCTTTCATGCTTCTTAGCTACTTTCCTAGGCCATAGACTTGTGCAGAATCCTTCATGCTTAACATGATTGGTTGTAAGAGGCCTTGTGTTACCCCAGTGAGGAAATTATTTTCACCTTTCCCGAAGGTGTGGGAATGTTTTCACTTTTACCGAAGGTCCACAGATATGGGAATTTTTTCACCGTTCCAAAAGCGACCCTCGATTTGGATATTCAGTTCAGACTAAGTATAGGCTTTCCCCTCTCCATTCTGCATGTCTTTTCTCCCCTCTAACATGAGAACTAGAAAATCATGCATTTACCTTCAGATCATGGTGGCATCTGAAATCAAGCAGGTTCCCACTGGGACACAGAAAGGAATAATAAGACTGGAGATATACACTAACAATGGTTAGGGGGCCCTTTCCTACTACATAACTATAGCATTATGATTTTACTTTTATGGTATGGCATTTCTGTAGCTGGACATACTGCAACAGGCATCTACGGAGACCTCTGCAACAACAATAATTTTTTTAAAAAAACCTGAGATGCAGCGACATATGTCAAACTTTACACCACAATAATTCAGAAAGAGGATTCCGGCCAAAGTCTCAGCTAATAAAGAACAAAAATACAACAACAAGACATAACAGCTAAAGGAAATTAAAATTCCCTCAGAAATGTGGGGAAAGGCTAAAAGCAACAAAATAGCCTTGATCATACACACACACACACACTGAATTTACACCATGCAGAAAAACAAAATATTACAAGGAAACATTACAGCTTTATGGCTTTTTGGCAATGTAATGCTCTATGCTGAGAATGTGAGTTTATTATTAGTTTATAATAGCAAGAGTGGGCAACTGTCAGGGTTTGAGGAAGCAGATCACCACCCACCCAGTTGTTTTGAGAGTTGCAACCCTCTATTTCTATTTCCCTTTCTCTTTCCCCCACACACCAAAATCTGCATATCAATGTGTTCTCTCTCTCTCTCTCTCTCTCTCTCTCCCTCCCTCCCCCCAAAAGTGGTGAAAAGTAACCAGTTACCTCATGCTTGTAAAAGAAACTCACTCTGGACCTGAAAAGGTAAGTGACCCTCCAAGGCCTCCAAAATAAAGGAAAATGTCCATCAGCATCCCATTTGGAGGTTCTATTGGCCATTTCAGGGCAAAAGTAAAAGTGTCTGGAATAGTCAGAGAGATAGTCTGATTACTGCTCTTTATTATTATTATTATTATTATTATTATTATTATTATTAACCTTTATTTATTTTTGTTTTCTATCTATCTACCTATCTGTCCCCCCCCCCCCATTTCCCTTCCCCAGATCCATGCATAGATAGCTACACAATGATGTCTAATGGCCACCATGTCAGTGGGGCAATAAATCCACTTTGGCTTTTAATCTGAACTTTAAGTGAGATATCGAAGGTGCTGAACCTGTTGGTGGGATGGGGTTCATCATTTTTCAAAGTTGACTAAAATCTATAGCAGATCCAGAAGCTGTGATTGTTGCCACTCTTTGGCTCTACTTCCTTCTTTCCTGAGGTTGCTTCCTCCAGGAGCCCTGGTGGAGCAGTGGTTAAATGCCTGTACTGCAGCCATTCATTCATAAACCACAAGGTTGTAAATTCAATCCCATCCAGGAGCTCAGGGTTGACTCAGCCTGGCATCCTTTTGAAGTCACTAAAATGAGAACTTCACTTCTTGGGGGCAATTAGCTTATAGTGTAAACCATTTAGAGAGTGCTTAGTGTGGTATGAAGTGGTATATAATATTGCTATTGCTCTTCTCCCAGCTAGAAAGAGAGAGGCAATACATGGAGTCTCCACCATGACTGGACACATCAAAGTCAGCCTTAGGGGCTTCTGTAACCAATTTTGAGAATGGTGTACTATCTTTAAATAGTTTTATTGAAACAATAAATGCAAATGACTTTTTACTATGGGGATCCAAACAGTTACTCTTTCTTAAAAGCCATGCCTGCTCTTCTCTGTTTGCCTAACACCAAACAATCAATCTTACTGTTGTTTGTTGTTGGGTTCAAGTAATTTCCAACTTATGGCAATCCTATCACAGGGTTTTCTTGGCAAGATTGATTCAGAGGAAGTTTGTCATCGCCTTCCCCTGAGGCTGAGAGGCTGTGACTTGCCCAAGGTCACCTAGAGGGCTTCATGGCCAAGTGAAGAATTGAACCCTGGCTTCCAGTGTTACCGGGGGGGGGGGGGGGGGGGGCATACAGCATGCCATAGTGGTTTGAACATTGAACTACAACTCTGGAGACCAGGGTTCAAATTCCCACTTGGCGACAGAAACCCACTTGGGAAAATCATTCTCTCTCAGCCTCAGAGAGAGGCAAAGGCAACCCCTTCCAAAGAAATCTTGGCCAAACCCCCCCCCCCCCCAAAAAAAAACCTGTGATAGGTTTATCATATGGTCGCCATAAGTCGGAAACAGCTTGAAAGCACACAAAAACAACATAAGTCAACAAACTGGACATGAGCAGACTGAGTGGATTAAAAATATCCAAAGTTTTCTGCTACATCTGAACACAAGGCCACAAATGGGAAGGGAGGGGAGGGGATGGGAAAGAAACCTCACGATAGCAGATAAATAATTTTATATATTTTAAAAAATGAACAAGAGGAAATCCCTTTGACACTGCTAGCAGTAGGCAGACAGGCCTTTGGAAACTTGGAGTTTTCCAGTGTAAGGCTAGACTTGTGGTGTGAAAGATCTAAACAAACCGACAGAATCTCCTACTCTTGCAATAATGATACCATTAATAAAAAAAGATGCCATATGTATCTGAATTAAAAACAGGCATCACTTGCTGTAGAACCTCTTAGCTTGCAGTGAAAGTGACTGAACAGGAGGGAGATTTCCCCTCCAGATGATTTTATTGCTCATCCTTTTGTTTCCTCTGTGAGGAGTGATGTCCTCTCCATTTCCACCATAATGCTGTCAGTTGCCTGGTGGTCGGCACATTTCCATGCCTGAGCTGTTACTGGCTCATTCTGTTTTACGGTTGGACCCCATCAGCTCCAGTAAGGCTTGGATTAAGTCCTTACTGTAAGTGTCTATGTTTTGTTTTGTTTTGTTCTTAAATGCACCACAAAGTCTGTGCGCTTTAAGTGCTGCCATAAGTCCCAAGCAGAGCAATTCCTTTGCACGCTTGCTTGACATGCCAGGCTCCTCAACCCAGTGACATTTACCACACATCTCTGTTTTGTCATTTAGCTCCCTTCCATTCTTGTATAAACACCAGTGCTGTAAAATAGCTTAAAGGGGTTGTTTAAGCTCCATTTTTAAAATGGAAGTTGAAGGTTTCATTGCACAGTAGTAAGACGAGAGAACGGCTGCTGAGAATCAGACATACACAAAACCATCACTGTTTTTCCAGGGCTATGGGCCAGATAAGAATCCTTGTGAGCTGAAGCTGACCAGTGTGGGAGTTCAGTCTTATGATTGTCACAAAGGGGACAACAAAATGATGTAGCATCAAGTGACCAAATATTATAACTGCAAAGGAGGGCAAGACACCACAGAATGTAGGACATAAGAGAAAAATGCCAGACATTAAAAAATCAATGCTCAAAACATTACTAGAAATGTAAATTCCTGCTTCACAGTCATGCTAGAATGGAGGACACTTTGAAATTCTTCCTGGACAGTGGGTTGAAATGTAGCAGGACATGTGCTGAGAAAAGGAAGGCATCTGCTCACCCTGTGTAGTGCTGGGTGCTCCTATTAAGGGTTGTTGTCAGTTAAGTGGCCTCTGCAGACATAATCAAAACAGTCAGCCATGCCCACACCTTTGGGGGAATTATGTGAAGAAAGGGATTGACTGTAATCTTTGTAAAATGTAGATGTGGAAGGTTATGTCCTCTAGTCAGGATCTTGGGAAACAGAGGAGGAGGTGGAAGAAGAGGAAGACTTCATCTATCTGATTTCTAAGATTTTTGAGAGAAAGCTTTCTCTCCCTCTCACCGCCATCACAAGTAGTTTTGCTAAGAACAAGTGAGATAGCTGCCTTGGTGGTCGCTCCCAAGTTGTGGAACTCCCTCCTATGGGAAGTCCATTTGGCCCCATGTCTGCTCTCCATCCACTGGCACATGAGGATCTTTGTGTTTAGGCCAGCCTCTGGCTCTTATTGGGGATGAACAGATGACCCCTTTCAGTGCTGGATCAGGGCCACGGCAACTATATGCTGTGGTCCTGATCTGGCCTTTCTGTGATGCAAAAAAGTCATGCTTAGAATGGAGGACATTTTGAAAAAGCTGCTCATTTTTTGTGCCGCAGAAAGGGCACCATAGCTGCTGGTGCTGCGTTTTTTTGGTGCTTTTTTGGTGCTGCATCATCTGGACGCAGTGCCAAAGGAGCACTGTGACGCTGCCCACTGTGTGGTTGGACACACTGCATGACAGCGGCGTCAGGGCAGCATTGGGGCATGTGACATGTGGACTCCATGCCCCCACTCTGCTCTGAGGCCGGCGTTTATCACCAGTCTGTCAAGGCCCATAGTAACAGAAGGATCATTTAAGGGTATATGCTCTGCGTTTATCTTTTTACTCTCTTTTAATGTGTTCATTGTTGTAATTTAGTGTTTTTAATAGAGTTGTTTAATTAAAGATTTATTTATTTATTTATTTATTTATTGGGTTTGTTCTGTGTGCCTGAAAGTCATTTCCAACTTATGATGACCCTAAGGCAAAACTGTCATGGGGTTTCCTTGGCAAGATTTGTTTAGAGAGGGATTGCCATTGCATTCCCCTGAGATTAAGAGAGTGTGGTATGCCTACGATCACCCACTGGGTTTCATGGCCAAACTGGGAATTCAGCCCTGGTCACTAGTGTTGTATTCCAACAATCAAAGATTGATATCCCACCTTTTTCCCAAAATGGGATTCAAATTGATATCAAATAGATTTTAGCTGTGTTTTGTTTATAATTTGATCTGAATTGCCTTGATTATACTGGGAGAAGGATAGTGTATTACACAGGCAGGCAGGCAGACAGGCAGGCAGACAGATAGAGTCAAGGATGGCCCACTCTGTCCTAGCCTGAGGCAGAAGGCAAAATGCCCCCCTCCTGTATCCAGGGACGTAGCCAAGAGGGGGGGGGAGGTTCTTGGGGTCCGGAACCCCCCCTTCCATTAGAAAAATGAATGGTGTGTGCTGCCGCGCCGCCGCCACACCCAAGCCCCATTATAATGGTGGCACTTAGTCTGGACCCCCTCCTTCCTAAAATCCTAGCCACGTCCTGTGCCCCAACACTAGAGAAGGACAAGGAAAAGGAGGCATCATCACTCACCATGAAGAACAAGGAGGAGAAAGCAGCAGTGTGTGCATCCCTCATCCTCCTTCTACCCAAAAAAGGAGGTACGGGTGGTGAAGATATCCCCCCCCCGCCAAAGAATGAAGAGTTTGAGGCAGCAGTGAGTGGACTTTCCACTGTTGCCAGCCACCTCTGCTGTATAGCACTGTCTGCTTCCTGAACGCCTGGATCTGAGGGTATATCTTCATATAGAAATAATCCTATTGAACACCACTTAAACTGCCATGGCTCAATCCTATAGAATCCTGTGATTTATAGTTTTGTGGGGCACAGCACTCTTTGGCAGAGAAGGCTAAAGACCTTATAAAACCACCAGTCCCAGAATTCCATATTATTTCTATAATGTAGATGCACCCTGAGTTTCCTCACTCTTGTCACAGAGTCTGGGGATCCTTAGAACCAGGAATGTAAGAAGTTGTCAGCTCTATCCAACAGTAGCTGTCCAGGCAGAGGTGCACTCTCTCAGCCTCAGTGGATAGCAATGGCAAACCCCCTCTGAACAAACCTTGACAAGAAAAAGCTAGGATAGGTATGCTTTGAGAGTCACCAGATGTCAAAAATTACTTGGAGCCACACAACATGTTTGCAGAACCACTCTCTATGTGATCTGTCTAGCTTTCTCCCAAATTAGTGGACATAGGATAGCCTGCAGGAAACCTGCATTGTTTCTGGAAAGACTCAGCAATAATCTTTATCTTTAGATTTCTTAGCACTACTGAAAAGGTGCAACTATATAGTGGTACCATTTTACCAGATCATTTTGGGGAGGACTTATTTCCCTCCAGCTTAGGTGACAGGCTCAGGCCTCTTTCCCCTTGTGTCCTAGGGTCCATGGGGGCAACTATTAGTATTGCTGAATAAAGTTTTGTATATAAGCTCTTCTATCCCTCAGGTTGAGGACTGGCAAGAGCTGTAAAAATTGAATATAAACATGATTACAGTTTATGGGTCAAGTTTCAGGGTGACAAGTCTAAATGTAAAAGAACAAAGGATTGTGCAAACTATGTGTAAATGTCTGAATCACATAGATAGAAACACACACGCGCGCACACATAGACGTGATAGAATTCTTAGAGTTGTTCTGAAAAGGAGGCCATAAAGGGGAGAGGACTTGTACAAACCCTCACAGCCTTTGATTTTAGAATCCCATCACAAAAGTTTACTGGAGTCAGAAGGGAAAAAAAGATTGCAGCAGCAGCAGCAGTTCTTCACAAAAGCCATTTAGGACAAAGATGAGGACCCTTCAAAAGCCATGTCCCCAAACCCAAGAATTTCCCTGGGAAAAAGAAAACAGGACACTGCAGAGAGGAAGCTATGAGATCATGCCACATTACTTTCATTACTGCAGCTGCTCACCTCCTGCCTTTCCCTAGTGGTCTTGTCAGTCAACAGGGAGCTAACAATCCAGTGCGTCCACATCTGTGCTCTGTAAGACAAAAAGAGGACAGCAGGAAAAATCTGTGTTCTCACAATGAGCATGATTTTTCTCAAGGAAACCAGCAGCAATCCCTGCATTTGCACAGAAATGCTCTCTCAGTCCCAGGGCTTGGGAAACTTTCTACATTTCCCAGAAACTTTCAGCCCCACTGCTGAATCCTTAGCATTTTAACAGCCCCAAAGGAAATAGTTTGCACCCAATTAACTTATCAGATGGGAGAGGAAAGGAACAGGCAGAATCTTGCCCATCCCAGTCAGCTCATGCAAAAGCAAACTGCTGTAGCTTCACCTTGCTTGTGTGTTGTTCCTCATTAATAACTTTTGCCAAATTGACCAAATTCTGATATTGTTTGGCTAGATAAGATGCAGTTTTCCTTTAAAAAAGACCAACCCCCCCTAAAGACATCAAATCCTATCTGATCTTGAAAGCCAAGCAGGGCCAGCCCTGGTTAGTAATGGATGGGAGACAACCAGTGAATATCAGGTGCTGTAGTGTAGGCTATAGGTCAGGGGAAGGAACTGGCAAAACCACTGCTGAGTATTCCTTGCCTCAGAAAATGCTATGAAATTTGTGGGGTCATCATAAGGTGAGAGGCAACTTGAAGGCACATACACACATAAAATGGTTGCAACTATTTAAGAAAGGAATTAAACTTTGTCAAGGAAATTGGCTTTCCCAAATAAAAAGGTGAACAATTCCTACCAATGAACCCATTTTCCCAAGTCAGTGTGGCCATGAATCCTATCTGGGTTTAGTCTAAATTTTCTGTTAGCTACTTAGGATAATGAATCTATTGTGTGAAATAGTGTTCAGCAACTTATATAGCTCATTTATAGTTTGGACTGAAACAAAGTGGATTCATTGCCCCACAAAGCCCTGTCTGCCATGGAGTGGGGCAGTCTGGACCATCCACCATTACAAAGCCATCCATTCTGATGCCACTCAGCTGGGCTGATGACCAAAGGTTGGCTGGCATATTTGCTGCTGCTGTGGGCTGCTTCACTCTGAGATGAGAACAAGGTGCCCAACCATGGGCACATGGCTGGGCACCTCGTTCTCACCTCAGAGCAAGTGGTATGTCTGCCACTACCATTTAAAATTGTCAGCCAGAGACCTCTTGGGAATCACTAAACTACAAAGAAGGAGGCAGTCATAGCAGTTACAGTGGCATAATAGTGCTATAACAGTGTAGTATGATATTGAGGTGTGACACAACCTATTCTGGGTTCTCTAGCTTGATCCCTCAGGTGTACTAGAGGATACTCCTGCATTGCCAATGCTGGCATGAGACTGTTAGGTCAATATGGAACTTGGAAGCAGAGCTTCTTGTCCTTCACATCAGGCAGCAGAATCTCTTGGGCCACCCCAGGATCAATGGATCTCAATGCTGCTTTCCAAGAAAACGCATTTAACACCTTTAGAAAGTTTTGCCTTCTTGCCACATCAGTTTTAGCCCCCAAACTGGCAGGCAAGCAAGCAGGCGTGAGTTATATTCCAGATTCTAGTAACACCATTAAGCAAGCAGTCATTGCAGGCGGCCAAGTCAGAGTTACACCTTGGTTCTGAGTAGCAGGCTGGTCTGGTCCATAACACTACAATCCAAAACCAACTTATAAACCTAAGATGCTGAGGAGGTAATGAATGGCACGGACTTTTATGGGTAATTCTAACCATGGGGTGAATTTTGGAACTAGAGGATGTAACCACTGCACATCGTTAAATGTGAGGTGTGCTGCATGTTTTCTGTATAAAGCCCAAGGTAATATTTCGAATCAATAAAGAGGTTTTCCTACTCCTCTGAGAAATGGTTCAAGATTAAATAGATCAAAGTTTTCTCAGAATGAACCAACTTGTTCTGTGGCCCCTCAGACAAACAGAAAAGATCGCCAGAATCCACCCCATCAAAAAAACACAACCCTTTTACTTTACGATGGCTGTCATGTTTATATATTTCACCTTTATTGTGGAAAAGTTGCTAAAACAAGGAAAAAACAGAGCCTTTTTTCAATAACTAATTAAATCCAGGCCAGAAGTATGAAAGTTCTTCCCTGTCCTGCCAACCTCTAGATATAAATATCCTGAGGAGCAGATGTTTCATTTTTAAGAGTGTGGATAGGAAAATTCCCAAGAATTTCTACAAAGCACAAATGAAAGGTCGGATTCACCTTGACACATTACATTTTCTCCATGTGGGATATATAAAAGGCAGAATAATGTAAGTCAACATATGTAGTGAATGTGCATAATGCACTTAAGTAAATCATTCAGGATGACACTTAAATCGAGTTTAGCCTTTATTAGACTAAACTCATTGAAACAACATTGCATTGATTCAATGGGTTTACTCTAGCTGAGGTTCACTATTAGATGTAGGCAAAGGGAGAAAGTGGCCTCTGGTTGTGGAAATTATGGGGGAGAGAGTGGTGGTGAGATTTTTACTTATTTGATTTATATTAAAACTGTGACTCAAGCTGGCTCACAATATTAAAAGCCAAAATAAGAGAATTACATTAAAACAAAGATTAAGAAATTATAATATTAAAACATGATTTCAAAAGCAGTAAAAAAATACACCAATTTAGAGTTGCCAGGTTGAAAACTGAAGAGAGTGCCTGTGCCATTAATATGTGTGTGCATGCGCATGCACACCTTCAAGTTATTTGTCAACGTATGGTTACCCCATGAATTTCATAGGGTCTTCCTAGGCAAGGAATACTCAGAGGTTGTGTGTAGAGGATGAATTTTTGACAGGTTTTGCCTGTCATGCAACCAGATAACAAACAACAGCTTCTGAAAATCTTTCTTGTATCCAATCTTTGAAGGTGCAGGATCCCCCCTCCATCTTACACTCTGTCCACTCATCCCAAGCCTCTTGTGCAGCAGTCAGTCAATTGGCAGAAGCCCATCTAAAATGGACAACTCTCTGAGGTAATTTTGAAAATCATCACTGAAACTGGAGAAAATTAAGAAGCATACCTGCTGTGAGAGCAGCCTTGTTTGACCCCTTTGCCACAAGATGTGGTGCTGGAGAAGGATGGTGAGGATTCAACCAAAAAGACAAAGAAATGGGTCCTAGAACAGATCAAGCCAGAAATCTCCATGAAAGCCAAGATGACAAAACGTAGGCAGGCATACTTTGGCCACATTATGAGAAGGCACAACTCATTGGAAAAAACAATAATGCTAGGAAAGGTGGAGGGAAATAGAAAGAAAGGAAGGCCACATACTAGAACTAGATGGATGCACGCTATTAAGGATGTCACAGGAATGACTGCAGGAACCAAGCAAAAGAGTGGAGAACATGGAGTCTTGGAAATGTCTTATCCACAGGGTCACCATGGGTTGAGATCCACTCAAGGTCGGTTAATAGCAACAAAAATTCTAAACATGACTAAATCCTGATCTAACTCCAAGTTAGAAGGCTCTTTATAGCAGCACTTCCAAATGTTAATCGGTTTGGTATAAATCTGGACACAGTTTTACTCACACATGGAAAATAATTTTTTTTTAAAATGCTGGAGAAAACTCTATATTCATAATTGAACATTAACATTAAGACATGGGTGTCTGGCTAGAAACTTCTGCAAAGGAAGAGGATGGAGTGGTAAGCAACATCAATAGCAGCACAGAACAAAGCCAGGGGCTACTGAACACACAGTGCCAAAAGTAATCACCGGACTGGATGAGAAACAAAACATTCAATTAGTTTTTAAGGGAAAAAAAGTCCAGTAAATTTAAAACAGAAAGCGAAGGAAAAGGGGATTGTTGTTGTTTTCCAGGCTTTGCCACTCTCCTGTTTCCTGTGCAGAGCAGGGCAAGTTGGGTGGGCAGGAATTTACATTCAGTATCTCTCTATTCCTTTCAGATTACAACTTCCAGGATCCACTTGCAGTGTCCTAGCACCAAAATTGTCCCTCTCAACACACTTTGGAAGATAGGATTCTTGATCTAAAAACCTAGATATGTAGATGAAGAGAAAGCAACTTATATTTTAGAAAGTGAATGTGTATTCATATACACACTTAATTGGATGGTTGCTTCCAAAATATTCCTTACAAAAATCATATTTGTCTCTGTGAAGATGGATTAGTAAAGTCTTTATCCCTCTTGTAGTTTGTATAGGGATGAGAAAATAAGATATATTTCGTCTTTTATATATAAATTCCCTGGCAGATCTTCTGATTACTGATGATTTGTTCATTATCAGATATTAATAAAATGTAACAGAAATAGTTACAAAATTTCTCCGCTGTCCAGATTCATAAAAATATTTTTCAGACACATGTGTAATACCTGCTGGTTTTTCCTTTCCTCTTTTAATTACATTATTTTGTGTGTGTGCAGTAAGACTTTAAATAACTGTTGAACTGGTAGTTGTTCTGTTTGTTTTCTGTTGTACAGTATAATTTTGTAATGTGTTTTATATCATAAAATCACAAAATCCTAGAGTTAAAGAAGACCTCAAGGGTCATCCAGTCCAACTATCTTTCATGAAGAAAAACACAATCAAAGCACCCCCAACAGGTGGTCATCCAGTCTCTGTTTAAAAATCTCCAAAGGAGGAGACTCCACTACTCTCCAAGATGGCATGTTCCACTGTCAAACAGCTCTTACTGCCAGGAAGTTCTTCCTAATGTTGAGGTGGAATCTCTTTTCCTCTAGTTTGAATCCATTGCTCCAGAACCTTTTCTCTGGAACAACAGAAAATCAGCTTGCTCCATCCTCAATATGAAAGCCCTTCAAATATTTAAACATGACTATCATGTTATCCTCTTTTCTTCTCCAGGCTAAACATACCCTAAGCCAGGGGTAGGCAACCTGCGGCCCGTGGGCCGGATGTGGCCCGGCGAGGCCTTGGGACCGGCCCCAGCCCAGTCCTGCCAACGATTGCCGCCGGGGCCTTTGGCCTCTCATGCGAGGGGCATGGTGGGGCAATTGTCTATAGAAGCCTCAGAAACATGCAATTATCTTAAAATTTTTTAAAAAAAATCAGCAAATTTTTTGTGTGTCCTCCATTTTTTAAAAAAAGTGTCCTCCATTTGAAAAAAATTTCCTACATCAGTCCCGGTTTATTTATTTATTTAATTTTTTTAAAAAATTATTTCATTATTTATTTTTTGGCTTCGGCCCCCCAGTTGTCTGAGGGACAGCAACCCGGCCCCCGGCTCAAAAAGGTTGCCTACCCCTGCCCTAAGCCGCTCCTCTGGACATGCTCCAGCTTGTTCACATCCTTCTTGAATTGTGTTGCCCAGAACTGGACACAATATTCCACTAGGTGAGACCTAACCAAATCAGAATAGAGTTGTACTATTACTTCCCTTGGTCTATCCCTGATACTCTATTGATGCAGCCTGCAATCGCTTTGGCTATTTTAGCTGCCGCATCACATTGCTGAGTCATGTCCAGCCTATGGTTCACAAAGACTCCTAGATCCCTTTTGCATGCAATGCCATCAAGCCAGGAGTCACTCATCCTAATTCTATGCATTTCATTTTTACTGCCCAAGTGTAGTATCCCATATTTCTTCCTGATGAAATTTACAGTGGAACCTCACCTTATGCAGGGGATCCATTCCGGACCATCACCACCCCCGCGTAAGGCAAATTCTGCCTATGCTCAAGCCTTATTCAAATGTGGCAGTGCAGCAGCGTGCGTGTGCCATGGGTGTGCACCCCATTCATTTGAATGGGATGCACAGCCCTGCACACTCCCATGCGGCTTGATCACATATGCTCAAGCCGCATATAGCACACCTGCGTATAATGCGGGCACACTGTATTTTGTTAGTTTTGGTCCAGCTTTCTCATCTGTTAAAGTCATTTTGAATTCCAAACTGGTCCTCTGGTGTACAGTCTTATACATGGATTTTTTATACACGGATTCAAACATCCACAGTTTGAAAATGTTCAAAAAAGTATAAATTTCAAATATCAAATCTTGATTTTCCATTTTTTATAAGGGACACCATTTTGCTATGTCATTATGTTTAATGGGACTTGAGCATCCACCGATTTTGTTATCCACGGGGAATCCTGGAACCAGATCTCAGAATATAACAAGGATCCAATGTATTAGTAAACCCTTCTAATTTAGTGTCATCTACAAATCTGATAAGCATGCCCTCTATTCCATCATCCAAGTCATTAATAAAGAAAGGGATCTAGGAGTCCAAGTAGACCAGAAGTTGAACATGAGTGAACAGTGTGATGCGGCAGCTAAAAAGGCCAATGCTATTTTAGGCTGCATCAATAGAAGTATAGTGTCTAGATCAAGAGAAGTAATAGTGCCACTGTATTCTGCTCTGGTCAGGCCCCACCTAGAATATTGTGTCCAGTTCTGGGCACCACAATTCAGAAAGGACATTGAGAAACTGGAGCGTGTCCAAAGGAGGGCGACAAAAATGGTGAAGGGTCTGGAAACCATGCCCTATGAGGAACGACTTAGGGAGCTGGGGATGTTTAGCCTGGAGAAAAGAAGGTTAAGAGGTGATATGATAGCCCTGTTTAAATATTTGAAAGGATGTCATATTGAGGAGGGAGCAAGCTTGTTTTCTGCTGCTCCAGAGAACAGGACCCGGAACAATGGATGCAAGCTACAGGAAAAGAGATTCCACCTGAACATTAGGAGGAACTTCCTGACAGTAAGGGCTGTTCGACAGTGGAATGCACTCCCTCGGAGGGTGAAAGAGTCTCCTTCCTTGGAGGTCTTTAAACAGAGGCTGGATGGCCATCTGTCAGGGATGCTTTGATTTGGATTAACTGCATGGCAGGGGGTTGGACTGGATGGCCCTAGTGGTCTCTTTCAACTATGATTCTATGATTCTATGATTCTATGATGTTGAATAGCAATGTGCCCAGGATAGAACCTTGTGCCATCCTGCTGGTGACTTCTCTCCAGGATAAGGAGGACCCATTGTTGAGTATGCTATGGGTTCAGTTGGTCAACCAATTACAAATTCAGCAAACGGTCACATGGTCTAGTCCACATTTTACTCTCTTTTTTCATGATGGATGTCTTATGTTTTGATGGTCACAATAAATACAGAACATATACACACCTGAGATGTGGATAACTCCCATAAAATTCAATGGATAGACATGTATAGGACAACAAGATATTTTATTTGAATTTTAGATGGCTGAATAAAAATCTTTTCAGTGTGTTTTTTTTCTAAGAAATGCATTATTAAAAAGTAAAACCTGGTGCCATGTACATACTCTGGTGTTCATTTTACATATAATCAGTAAATCCTATGTACAAGTAATATAAAGTGCACGAATTAGCACATTAGGATAAATATGAATAACTGCATTCTAGTTATTGAACTCTATTTTTCATCTTGCAGACTGTTTTCAAAGTGTAGCATTCTGGAATATTTTTTTTAAATTGCCCTTTTCCTAAAAATCCAAGAGGGCCTTAGATATTTAAATCATGTGCTCATAATAATTTCCTCATATTTGAAATAATCTAATACATGCATCTTTGAAAAATGTGTGACTTTTTTTAAAAAGTAAAGTTCTTTGTTCACACTTTCACCCCAGATAAATGACCGAAGCTTTATGTTACACTTTAAAAAGAGTTTTCAAAGAGGATCTGGATAATTTTAAAGTGTGTTCGAGACAATAGCTCTTAGCCATGGACTGGGAATGTGGTGATAATAAGACTAAGTAAATATGGACTTCAGTAATAAGACAGGCATAAGATTCACAAGCAAATCTTGGTGAGATATCCCATATATACTGTGTCAGTCCCTTTGTCCCCAAAGAAAAAACAATCTAATCTGTCATCACACTTTCCCCCCTTAGAAATCATTGATTTCTCTCTTGTTTGGTAGCAGGTCTGATAAAATGTCTTCCTGTGGAAGCTGAATATTCACAGTATCAAAGGCATTATAGAAGCAGAGCTATGTGTTTTCCTAGAACAATGGTTTCCCTTTTTGTAGACTCTACAGTATATAGAGAAAATGTTCATAGTGTTGATACCCATACCTTTGGGGCACAGGCAATTTTTCTAGCTTGTAGATGGCTCTGTTTTGCCTTAAAACACACACACAGAGACACGGTTTCAGAATTCCCCATTTTAGGTTTTTTGCTTTTTAAAATTTTGCAAAGTGAGAAGCATGGCAATGATGATGAAGAAAGTCTTCAGCATCTTTTATTTATTATTTTAATTTATTGTGCATGCTGGGATGAGATCCATGGCAAATAACATAATGGCATTAAAACCCTGCAAGTGTGAGTTACTTAGCTCAAAACATTTTTTTTAAAAAGGACTTTGCTGCACAATAATAAATGGAGGGAAACAATAAGATGCAACTGCTTTTCTCATAGACCAAGATCCAAAGACTTCTTGTGTTATATCAAATCACCAATTGGTTATATCTAGGCAGTTGATGTCAACACATACTGGCTTTTCAAACTGGGCACTGGTGGAAAAATAAGCATTAGTGCCAGCTAACCTCATTTCCTTATTTATACTAGCATCAGCATTGACACTCTTGTCTTCCTGCAAAGAACTCATGAAACTATACATGTTTTTCCACCTTCATTTTATCCTCAACACTACATTATAACAGAGTTTTAAGAAGGTAAACTTTTTGAACTACAGCTCCCAGTCCCTCAGAAGGCACACTCAATGGAATTCTGGGAGTGTTGACCCAAAGAATGGCATGTTTCCAAGTTCTGGATTTTATTTGGTAATATCCTACATTTTTCTTCAACGTCTGATATTTTGTAGTGTCTTGTCCTCCTTTGCAGTTATGACATCTGGTCACCCTACATGTGCCACATTCACATGTAGGGTAATCCATCCCACTCTGCCCCATGCCACCACACTGTTATTGCATAAAGCCAAAGGCATGGGTAGCAGCTACATCAGTCAATGTGACTCTGAGTCAGGTACATCTGCCACTTTGGTCAATGCACATCTAACAATCCACTTTGACTGGAAACTCTTAGTTTGTTTTCATATCTGCATTTCTTTAAAAGCACAACCCTTGGCGGCTTCTTTATAAAAGATATAATTTATCTCGTCTTGTCAGTATCAGCTCTTTCTGACGCTACATCCTAATCAAAGGAAAATACTGCCTTAATGTCAATATTGTAGTAAGATAAAGGCTTTTTCAAATGGAAACTTTGGTTCCTGCCCTGCAAGTCAACTCTGATACAAGCGTCTCCACTTAGTCCCATAGAATTGCACAAATTTGTCAGTTATATTCATAAAAATGGAAACCAAAGTTATATCCCCATTCCCTGTTTTCAGCTTGAATATTTTTATTTCTACCAATGGTCCAAAGTGTGTGTGTGTGTGTGTGTTTTGGGGGGGGGGACACTTCAAGTCAAATATATAAAGTTGTCATGTTAATGAAACTGAAGACTCAAATACTGAATACACAATTATATGGAACGTTCTCCATTGGAAATCACACTGGAATGGAGACTATTACCTCCAAAGTAGTTTGATATTTTGCAAGCCTCCCACTAATTTCAATGAGTTTTTTTGGTTGACTATGCACTCAATCATATTTAGCATAAAATGGACAAACAAGACAATGGAGAAAACCATATCTGTATGTGTATGTGCCAGAGGTTGACCATAGAGTTATGCTGGAGAGCCTAGAAGTTCCAGGCATGTATAGGTCCTCCAGCATGATTCTGTGATCAATGTCTGGCAGATGTTGATCATAGAGTTGCACAGGAGGACCTAGAGATTCCTAGAGAGATGTTCACTCAGGTAAAAAGAATTGTGGGTTTTTTTTCTTTGCTGTTTTTCCACATTCATGGGGATCCTTCACCCCTAAGCCCAGCGAATATGTAGTGGCCATATAATGCCGACATACATTAGGCCATATTGAGGCTAGTCTTAAGTGATTATGAACACCCTTAAGCTAGAAGAAGTTTGGATTCAGCCCAGCTTCAGATAGTCTAGTATTGGCTAAACTGGTCCATCTTCATCAGTTAGGGTTAGGCTCCAAGATGGTGAAAGGTGCTCAATCCCACTGAGGTCACTTGGGATTCTAGTGCCAAACCAAGTTTGAAGCCTGGCTGGAAATTCATCCTTCAGAGCCAGTGCAACCCCATCCAGAATGGGTTTAATACTGCCTCCTTGAATGCACAAACAATCTAGTCATAAAGCCTCCATCTTGTCATGTTTGGACTTCAGTTTTATTGGCTCTTATCCAGATGATTACAGACTCAGACACCTGTTTAGCACTTGCACCACATCTACTGATTTCTTTCTATAATCATAATTTTAATATAAGCCGACTCTCCTCTTACTCAGTTTACAAAGACTCTCTTTGGGATGGGTGTAACCTTCTAAATGTTGAGATGTTAAATGTTAGAATCCAGAATCAAACAAAAGAATTTTGGCATATTTGAAGCTCAAACATCACTTAGACAAGGTCATTCAGCATGGAAAAGTCAACTGAAAAACAGCAAAATAACAGAACTGTCCTCACACTGCAGTTTTGTACATGTCAACTTAAACATAAATCCCATTAAGTTTAATGGAGTATATTCCTCTTGAAGTGGATACAGGAATGCAATCTGACAGTGTACGCCTTTAAGTGTCTCCTTTCACAACCACACAACTGCAGCCTACAACTTTGCAGGGTTTTCCTTCTCTGTCGATCTTGCAGAGTTCAATGGATGCTACTCCCATGAATGTATCTGACTGTTTACAGATATATATCTAGGAGCAGCATCCATTGAATATATATAGGATTTCAGGCTAAGTATAAAAGCTATTTTGGCTCATTAGCAATAGATCCCAAGATTTTTTTCCCCCTTTCCAATCAACAATGCAGATTCCTATGAATTCTGCTGAATCAAAACAAAAACACCAACCCTGAACAACTTCTGTTTTATTTTAAAGAAAAAAGGGAAAGTATATCAGAGCTTCTGAGATGTGTTGTAAAAGACTTAACTAGGTCATGTAAAATTTGTCAACTATTACAAGCAGAAAAGCTTGCTGTTTTAAGGTGAACTGCACACTCCTTATGTGTATTCAGTTTTCACCGACATACATATAAAAGTGCTCCAGAATCCCTGGCAATATATTCTATCCCACATCCTCTACACTAGAGACCACCGATTTCTGTTTTTTCCAAAATGGCCAAACTCTTTCTAAAACAGAAAAGACGATGAACAAACAAATCCATCACTGTACCAGAGCTAAATGACAATAAATCAATGTGCTATTCCAAGAGGCTATATTTATCTGTTTTTGGAAAAAACAAAGATGCATCATGTTCCTGAAGTTCCTGAACATTTGCCCCAGTGTATCTGCTTGCACTTATACTGTTGCACTATTATAGCAGTTAAGGTATCTTATCCTAAGCACTTATTTTGTTGGCACAGCAAACCTTAGGATTGGGCCCTCAGAGTTTAATTTACTGCAAATACTAGCTAAATTTTTAATGATATTGATGTTCTTTCTCTGTTCCCACTGCAGTCTCTTTTGACCTTCAGAAACTGAAAACAACTGAATAATTCAAAGCAGACTTTACATTTGTCAAACTTTAACCCTGTTGACTGATGCTCATTTTAAGGGTTTCCCTCCTTTTCTGTAAAAAAATAATCCCACTTCGCTACATAAAAAGCACACGCATACAATAATTCTAAATTTTTCCATTTCTGGTGTTTTTTTAAAAAAAAGACATGCCTGGTTTTGTAATTAGGGAATCCAAAACAGAGCAAACAGTGGATGATCATACATTTGGGGATGAGTACAGCTTAAATTACAAAAGGTAAGGTCCAGACACGCTGTTCCCTCCCAACACACCTACTGCCTATCTAGGGAGGAGATGTGGAGGAGCATCCATTTCTACTCTTCTGGGCTGCTCCTCACCATCTTCCTTGGCCACCATAGCAAAGCAATAGTCATTTTAGAAGGGCGTAGCTTCAGCTGAAACTTTGTGTTTGGAAGGTGAGGGCAGGCCAGCAGCTTTGTCTCACTTGACAGAGCTTTACATAACATATCCTGATCCAAGATCTGTTAAGGATTAACATGAGGACAGAAACTCTGTCCTGGATCTGACCTGACAACCTAAAGAAGGGTGAACTGCCTATCCTAGAAGTTTCCATGGACCATAATTCACATTTTAATTAAGCTGCAGGGTCTTTCTTCAATAGGCAACAAGAAAAAAGCATCACTTTTTCAAAACCAAAAATTGATGTTTGGATGTTTTCCCCCCCTAGTCCATGCACTACCCAGATAAGATTAAGAAAACTGTCACCTAGTCCTGAGGAAGTTTCCCATTCTTAGGCCACTTTCCCACTTACAAATAAATGCATTGGTTCACACTACATTTGCCCCGATCACATTTTCTTGCTGCAAAATAAAATAAAATGACCCACTTGTGGATCACATTGATGAATGAATCGATTCAATTTAAACTGTTTCCTGCGGGAGTCTCTCGATTCTTGAAATCGATTCCAATCCACATTGGGTTCACACTTGCATGGAATCGATTTATCCAAAAAGCGTAGAAAAACTCAGCGTCAAAAAGTTGTGGTCTCTTCCAACTCTATGATTCTATGAGGGTTAAATGGGTCTAGCACATGCCCCCCCTCCCTGAATTACTTCAGCGATTTGGTCCAAGTGTGAACCAGAGTCATTCAAATTGCTTCAAACCAATTTGCGAACCGGTTTAAAACATAGTGGGAATGAGGCCTTAATTTAAAGGAACAATACTCTTGGCTACTGCCACCATCCTTTTTAACTCCATGCAGCTTTTAAAATGAACAAAAAGGAAGCTGAACAAAAAGGAAGCAAAAAGGTGACTTTTAAGGTCACATTCCTGCCCTATGCTTTTCATACATGACTGACTGGTACAGAATCACTAAGTGAAGCATCTCTCATCACTACACCTTCCTTGGTTGCCTTTCTACTTCTCAGAATCCATTTCAAATAGATGGAAAAGTTGTGGCTCTTCTATTGTTGGACTGTGCAATCCAACTGCTTTTAGAGGGCTACAAGTTTTCTACTCACAGTTTAAAACCACAAGAGCCCTGCCTGTTCAAGGGCAGGGAGAAGGACACACAAATCCCAGTATGGTGGGAAGAGGGTGCAGACTTGTGTTAAATTGAAAAGTAATACAAGTATACTTCACGTAACAAAGCAAATGCCTGGGCATTACTTCTTCAAGAGGAAATTTGGTAGTAAAGGCAGAAATGATATGGAAGGAACATGGATAGGTGTTGTTGTTGTTGTTATTGTTATTGTGTGCCTGCAAGTTGTTTCCAACCTACGATGACCTTCTGGCAAACCTATCACAGGGTTTTCTTTTTGCAAGATTTGTTCAGAGGGGGTTTGCCTTTGCCTTCCTTTGAGGCTGAGAGAATGTGACTTTCCGAAGGTCACCCAGTAGTTTTCCATGATCAAACCCTGGTCTCCAGAGTTGTAGTCCAATGCTCAAACCATCGCACCATTTTCACAGATATGTTTCTTTTCCTCCGGCAAAGAAGGCGGTGGCAGCAGCATCGAGGCAGGAGGCATGACTGGGGTATTCACATTCTTTCATGGCGGTGGAGGACAAAGCCTCTGACAAGAGCTGCTTGGTGGTTTTAAGGGATGGGAAGGGGAGCTGCTGGCTCGGCACAGCGGCTTCTTCCTCCTCCCTCGGTCTCATTGTGGTCAACAGCAGTCTCTTCTACATCTTCAAGTGAGTCCCTGAAGGGAGGGAGGGATGGGGCACATAGGTAGATATGTGTGTGTGCACACATGCACACACACATACATGGTGTTGTTGGGTGCCTTCAAGTCCTTTCCGACTTATTGCAATTGGCGACCCTAGCATGAGTTTCCTTGGCAAGTTTCTTCAGGGGGGTGCTGCCTTTACCTTCCACTGAGGAGGCTGAGAGAGTGTGACTTGCCCAAGGTCACTCAGTGGGAGTCCATGGCCAAGCTGGGATTTGAACCCTGGTCTCCCATGTTGGGCCATCCACTGTGTTTAAAAGGACAGTACTAAGTTGTTGTTATTCGTTGTTGTGTACTTCCAAGTTGTTTCCGACTTATGGAGACCCTAAAGTGAAGCTATGATGGAATTTACTTGGCAAGATTTGTTCAGAGGAGGTTTGCCATGGCCTTCCGCTGAGGAAACTGAGAGAGTGTGACTTACTTAAGGTCACCCCATAGGCAGGGAATTGAACCCTGGTCTCGAGTCCTAGTCCGTCCAATACACAAACCACACAAAGCTACCTCTCAACCTTCTGTCCAGGAAGAATGTCAAAATCTCCTCCATTTTGAACATGACTGAGAAGTATGAATTTATATTATTTTTTAATTTTATTAATATTTTTGGCTTTTAGTTGGTCTTGCCCTTCATTTTTCTTGACTATCCTACATTTTTCTATACATTTTGTCCTGGTTTTGTGGAAGAGAATTATGGCAACCCTGTGGACAAAGCATCAGACATTTCAGCTTCTATTTTTCTCTGAGATATCACTTGGAAAAGGAGTGATAAACAGCATGGAATGACAGATATGTAATTTACAGGACCTAAGCATGGAATTCGAAGGATGGTGCCGGTCCTTGTCCTCTAAATTAAGACCATACCATATCAAGGCAATGAGTGTGTAAATCCACAAGCTCTCTCCTTTTTCAAACATGGTTGAATCACAGAAACATTACCATGTTGGGAAGGCTGTGTTCCCCAGAATTTACATGTCTTAGAACAGTTTGTTCCAGCTTTTTGGTGGTGATTACAGATTTATGGCTACTGAATCCTTTAACAAGACCAGTGGTAGGTTTTCTGACATGTTGCATGCTGCATCCAGGTACTGGCACTCAATCACACATTGGTAGAATTACAATTGTTTAATGTAAAAGATTTTACCAGTACTATTGAAATGTTGTTGTTTTATCATGCAAATATAGACAAGGATCCAAAGCCTTGAATTCACTTTGAAGTGATCCATGATTTCCTGCAAGCAGTTTGAGTTCCCCTTTCACCAGCAGTTCCCTTACACCACCAGCAAGCAAATATTTGTAATTGTCCACAGAGGAAAGCATGTCATTATCTGACTTCTATGAGAGACTAAAGATTGAGTTGTCAAAACATTTGATGAAAATGAGTTGTTTTTCTTGTTCTTGTTGCTGCTGCTGCTGTCTTGGTGTTACAGCTGCCACTGTTGCCTGGGAGGTCAACGCTATAAACCACAAGAGACCATGTTGGAAGAAAGGCCACAACTTTATTAACATCAGCAAACCAGAACAGTAGGGTTGGCACAAAGCATAAGGTCAGGATCTGAAGCATCGACTAACCCCACGGTTAATCGATAAGCAGCATGCCTGGTGACTGCCAGGCATTGGGATGACCTAAGGGCTAAGGAACGCCAACTGGCCGCCATAACACCAGGCGCTCTCTAGTTCTCAAAGCCCCTAGTCACCGGGAGGCATAACCAAGTTGTGGCCCCCGCAATGGTCGCAACACAAGCCCTGCTCAACCCCGGGTCTCTATTGACTCCCAAACCAGTGCTCCATAGCCCTGGTATCCAAACCAACCAGATCCTGGCCTATGCTGTCACCCCAAGTTGTGACAAAAAACCCAGCACCTTAGCAGAGGGTGGGTGGGAGAGCTGAGCTGCAAATGGCTGCGGGGCCTGGCCGCATGGCCCTTATATAGGCCAAGGCCCTGCCTCCTCACCTAATGGTGAGGCTCCTCCTCCAGGGCGGCCCAGCCAATGGGCCGTCCTGGAGGACCGGAGCCTCACCATAGACACTTCCTCCACCCCTACCAGAGCGGCGCGGGTGGGAGGGCCCTTCCACCCGGCGCCACCAATCGGGGCGGAGGGCAGCTCCAACCTGAAAGTTGGGGCCAGGGAGCCGCGTCGGCTCCCTCCAGCAAAGCAGCCGGCCCGCGCAGTCGGGCAGCCGCTTTTTATTGTTACATTGATTCCTGCAGCATCTCCAGCTATAGCAAATACTCTTACCCTGTTCATGGACAATACTATAAACCACAACCAAGAATCCAAAATCCTTCCATAGAATTACTAAATCAGAGATAGGAACCGTGTAGCTCTCCAAATACTGTTGGACTGTGGCTTCCAGCATTCCTCACTATGCTAACCAGGACTGCTGGAATTTGCAGTCCAACAACATCTGAAGGGCTACATGGTTCCCAGCCCTGCATTAAATTGTAGCCCTTTGGATTTAACAACAGACCCAAATGGGAGCCACCTTCGAGAAAAATCTGCACAGTTCCAAGGTGTATGTTCTTATGTTTTGTTCAGTTATTCTGTGTTTTAGTAAAGTGTTTGCATTTAACCGGCTTTCTCTAAATGGTAATAATGCACAATTTTTAACATGCACACATCAGTTCACCACCCATTTGGTGGCTTTATTCTCCCCCCCCCCATTCTGCCCCTCAGTTATGACTGCGTCTGTATATAAAAAGTGTGTGTCGATGCAAAGGTCATGTTACCACATATACCATTAGCGTATATTTTCAAAATATATCCTTTAAAAAAAAGAACACCCTTTGTGCTGGATCTGAATTGCATCCAAGATGAAGGGCAGGATGATTCAGCCACACCAGTTTCCATCTGTTTTGCAGCTGCTTCTGTCAAGGACAGTCATGGAACATTTTATAGTGGCAGGCCTGTACTGGTGGCAAATACTACCTATTGACAATTGCAATAACATGCATACACACTCTTGGAAGTGCTAACGCAGAATATCTAACACTTGGTTGATGGGGGGGGGGGGAGAGAAATGACTCCACAATCTGATTCCATTCCATAGGGCATTTTTTCTTTTGTTTAAGGATCTTGCAGAGGACAAAGTTAGGATCTATGCATATTTTGTGGGTGGCTGCTGGATTTGTTGTTTGTAAGGCAATTCTTACAGCTGGGTGCTAACAAGAGTGCTGTGGCCAAACCAATCTTGTTGTAGTGTGCCTTCAAGTTGTTTCCAACTTATGGTGACCCTAAGGTGAACTTATCATGGGATTTTCTGAGCAGGATTTCTTCAGAAGAGATTTGCCTTTGTCTTCCTCTGAAGGTGAGAGAGTGGGACTTGCCCAGGATCACCCAATGGGCTTCCCTGGCTGAGAAGGGGTTTTAACCATAGTCTAATGGTCAAACCACTACACCACACTGGCTCGCCTGACAATTTATTAACATTTTAATTGCTTTCTTTCATAATAATTTTTCCACATAAAAATATTAATGTGCTTGAGTTCTAGAACAGGGGCTTCTCATAGAATCAACAATTTTCCACCCAGGCAGTCTACTAGTGTTTACTGTTTTAAAAAGTTAATCATCTTTTGGGCAGCAAAGCAACTCAGAAACAACTTAAGAAATAAATTAACAGAAGAAATCAGTTTTATAAGCATTTGTTAGGAACTTCTAGGTTTACCCCCTCCCATGCTCTTCCTGTGTGCCTTTTCTCTCTTCCTTTGAACTCTTTTTAAAAATTCTTACTTACCTTTCTCTCCCTCCCCACTATTTGTAGAGTTCAGGAGATCTTCAGAGGAAAGCAATACATGGCGCATCTTAGAAGCCCTCTGGAGAAATAAATATATTGGGCCTGAGTACAGCATAATCTCTAAGGAAAACTGGGGAAGTATGCCATCTAGTGACTGAAGATGGTACCACAGGCTACAAACTACTATTGCATAACTGAAATTGTTAATCTATTTTAAAGATAAAATAAATCCAACCTGAAAGGCCCCAGTCTCTCTGTTCATACATTTCTGGTGTCTACACTGCATGATTTTGGAACTAGGGTCAGAGACATTTGTCTTCTGATCCAGTTCAGAATGTGTTATGAATCAGAATGGCATGCGGCCTTCCTCTCTTACTACTTCTCTCCACCTTGCCTAGCATTATTGTATTGGAATATTATTGTACTGCAATGAGCATGCTTTCTCGTGATGTGACCAAAGTATGACAGCCCGTTTCATCATCTTAGCTTGCGGGGATATTTCAGGCTTGACCTTTTCAAGGACCCATTTGTTTGTCCTTTTGGTTGTCCTCAGTATCCTCAGCACTCTTCTCCAGCACCACATTTCAAACGAATTTATTTTCTCCTTATCCTCTTTCTTCACTGTCCAGCTCTTGCATCCATACATGGTGATGAGGAATGTCATGGCTTGCACGATTCTAATTCTAGTGCCCAATTGTATATCTTTGCTCTTTAGGATCTTTTCTAGTTCTTTCATAGCTGCTTTCCCCATTATGTTCTTCTGATTTCTTGACTTTAGTCCCTATTCTGATCAATGTTTGATCCAAGCTGAGGAACCCTTTTATTATTTTTATTTCCTCCTTGTCTAAGCTGAATTTGCATAGATCCTCTGTGGTCATTATTTTTGCTTTCTTTATGTTCAGCAGTAAGGCTGCCTTTGCACTTTCTTCCTTGATCCTCCTTATTAGTTGTTCCAGGTCTGGGAGGTTTTTTGCTATTAATATGGTGTTGTCTGTGTATCTTAGATTGTTGACATTCCTTCTTCCTATTTTTCCTCCTCCTCCTTCTGTGTCCAAGCCTGCTTTCCTTACAATATGTTTTGCATATATGCTACATAGGTAGTGTGATAAGATGCAGCCTTGTCTGACTCCTTTTCCAGTTAGGAGCCATTCTGTTTCTCCGTTTCCTGTTCTGACAGTAGCCTTTTGTCCTGAGTATGGAGCCCTCATCAGGACTATCAGGTGTGTTGGCACTCCCATGGCT
Organism: Sceloporus undulatus; assembly: GCF_019175285.1. NCBI lineage: Eukaryota > Metazoa > Chordata > Lepidosauria > Squamata > Phrynosomatidae > Sceloporus > Sceloporus undulatus. Next base: position 32,701,533 of record NC_056523.1, on the reverse strand, counting down.
TTAAGGGTGTTCCATAGTCTTTCGTGATCTGTGCCAGAGTGCATTCTTTGCAATAGTGGAATGACTGTAAATATAAATTTCAAAATTTACCATGTTGCAAGTTGGGCTTATGACATTATAAATACTGGACAGGATTGCCAGCCAACATGCACTTTTGATGTGACATGTTCTCTCAGTAACTGCCAGTCCCAGTTAGTTTTTTCTCAGTTATTCTCAAATGTGCTACAAGATCTCTTTGTACAGTTCTTTTTTTATACAGAGAATCAAAGAATAACAGGCAGGAGGGTCTTAAAGGTCAGGAATACACACCTAAAGCCAATTCCCAACAATGGTAGACCCACTGAATCAACTACATAGTGGTAAATTGACATAAGTAAGTTCTCTTGATTCAAAGGCTCTATTCCAGTTGAGACTGCCAATTTGATTTTGAACATTGATCCCAAGGATAGTGGGAGCCAGTTCTGCTGCTAGAGTTTAGATGCCTGAAAGATATATAGGTAAATCTCTGCTGTATAATTGTCCTATATTTTTTCTAAGAATATTGCTTGCAAAATGAGCAAACAGAAAGAAAAATATTCCAGTCAGACTGAGAAAAGAAAAGGAACTTCACCCTCAATTGTCTTATTAGATAAGATTTACAGCAAACAACTGTAATTAATTTTCAGTGATGTGTGCAGACTTTTTGCACACTGCCGGTGATTGGTAGAAGATGGAAGAAATTGGAACATGCCACCGCTCATCAAAAGCGGCAGATGTTTTACTATGGCAGCAAAAACAATTAAACTAAGAACTTTTTTATCTATTGTTATCTTGCAAGGAAAAATAGTTTTAGAGACATAATGCATGGTTTTCGCAGTGGAAAAAGGCCAGCTAAATCAAGGTTTAGAAATTAATAAATGCCTGTATTAAATTGTTGTGTCTCTCTAAAATAAATAAACAACATTGTTAAGAAAATCCTTATTAGGACTAGCTAAAAGTTACCTAACAGTTATCAAGCGTTGTGGATTCTTTTTTTTTAGGCTGGATGTTATGCTAAACAAAAATATATGCAGGGGGAATATTGTGGGGTGTAAGAAATGTCCCAGTATGGCCCATGGTATATTTTCAGAAATGTTAAAAATGCAAATTTTCAATTAAATGAAAAGGCTTCTTCTCATAATTTATGAGTAGGATGCCTGGGATAGTTAAGGAATGCATCTGTGGGTGGGGTCCATGCTACAACTTTGTATGTCATCTCATGCTTAGTTCCTGGTCATGCAACTGATTTGCAAACGTTTCACACTTGACCATCAGACTTGACAGAGGACACAGACATTTTTTTACTAAGGTAGGTATACCACAGCATGAAATTGAAGATTTAGCTCCAAGTGTCACACAAGTCAGAATTGTGGGTGAAGAAACAGAGATAGGGATATATGATAAAAGAAGCATTTTCAAAGGATGGCCTGTTGACTATTTTTGTAATATTATTATCACCATCATCACCACCATCATCTAACACTAACCTAATGTAAAGGCTCAATTAAGGATTCTTAGTTAATTGGACAGGCCTTGGATTGAAGGAAAAGAGATTCCACCTAAACATTAGGAAGAACTTCCTAATGGTAAGAGCTATTTGACAGTGGAACACACTCCCTTGGAGAGTGAAAGAGTCTCCTTCTTTGGAGGATTTTAAGTGAAGATTGAATGGCTATCTGTCAGGGTCCTTTGATTGTGTCTTCCTGCATGGCAGAGGGTTGGACTGCATGGCCCTTGAGTTCTCATCCTACTCTATGATTCTATTATTCAAACAGTAGGATATCTCCTTTAGCCTGCTATCAGGGTGTAGCTGTTAAAAACCTAATTTGTCCTTTGCTGGCTTCATATACTATTCCACCAACTGGTCTCATGCCTCAAATACCCGCTGCCATCCTTCTGTTTTCTTGAGGGGCCTTTCTATCATCCAGCATAAACATAAAGACAGAAGAGTATCTTTATCAATCTATCTGACTAAATGGCCTCTAGGAAATCTCCATCTTATTGGTGGGCAAATAAATTAAGGAGGCCAGTTTCAGGGCCTGACTCTGGCTCTCATCATGAAAAATATGTGTGTGTCTTTGTTTTTTCCTCATTACATAGACATGGTGTTTCTTAGTTGAATGGCGTATACTTTGCAACTGTGGTTGATGCCTAATGTATCACACAGAGGGTCTGCCCCTTCTAATATCACCAGGTCCCACCCCCTATGACATTGCAAGGGGATCATCATCCCTAGATCTCAGGTTGTGGTCCTGAAATCTCAGAGCCATGCTCAGTTTTAATGTGAATTTATTTGAATAATCCACTCTCACTTTTAATTTGAATTTTTAAGGAGCTGCCCCAGGTGCTGAACCTACTTTGGGACTAGGGTCTGGCAATTTGAATCTTTGTTGTTATTGTGTGCCTTCATATTGTTTCCGACTTAACCTTACACAGGATTTTCTGGGACTGAGAGAGTTTGACCTGCCCAAGGTCACCCACTGGGTTTCCTTGGCTAAGCAGGGAATTGAACCCTGATCTCCAGAGTCATAAATCAATAACAGATTCAGTAGTTCACTAACATAGAACCCCCAGGCACCATTGGATGGATTAGGAAGATTCACTTTTTACAAGAAAAGCCATTATAGATCAAAGGCAGAAGCCCCAGTGCAGGCATTCAGCTTCTTGTGTGTAGGTCCAAACTAGAGACAGGTTCATAGGTTCACATGTAAGCCATGCCTCTATTGTTGCTGTACTCTCAGCAGCATCCTAAACCTTTGTATGTTGAGCATGAAGGTCTTGGGGAGGCACTGTAGCTGTTTTCATTGGAAGACAAGCCTTTTGTTTGGGTTAATAATAATAATAATAATAATAATAATAATAAATTTTATTTATATCCCACCTCTCCATTAGTCATGGGAGCTCTCAGTTGTGTTCAGCTGAACACAATTAAGAAACCTGATACGTCTTTGAACGCAATGCTTGAAGGATGTCAGTGGCAAAGGCCATTGGCATCAGGGTTTCCATGCACACCCCATACCCTCCAGCCTTTCACAGATGAAAACTGGGAAACATGTGGCCAAACAACATCAGAGACTGATCAATATGGTAAAAGTCATTAATGAGGAAGAACAGACAAGGTAGACAAGTGGTAGCAGTTTGCTTTTCCTGAGCCTACAGGGAAAAGCATGATTCCACCCCCTCCTCTCCTCTCCTCTCCTCTCCTCACTGCTGAGTTAACTGAGCACCAACTATTTTTGCATTTTGAACTCAGTTTGCAGTGACTGAAGCCAACTGAAGATGAAGGAAAAAGTGAGAGGAGAGAAAAAGAGAAATATTTTTAAAGCAACTGAAAAGGGGGGCATCAGGATTATCTCTGCTGAATTGAGGCAATTGGGGGTCCTTTCATCCTTGTCCCTGTTCCCCAGTTTAGCCCTTCATGAGAGCAGACCAACACCTGTACAGTGCTAGAAAGGAACCAGGAAAGAAACTGGGTGTGACAGTCTTCTCTGTGAAACAGGGCCTTTGGTGGACTTTTTTGCTGTAAAATCCTGATTAATGTGACCCATCAGCTCATACTTCAGCACTTAACTTGGTTTTCATTTTACCTTCATAGTTATACCTTTAAGTATTTAATCTTCTAAATATTTGTCAGGCTTCTTAGATGGCAGCCATCATGAAAGGCTCCAGACTTTCCCAAGAATAAGATTACAATGAAAATTATTGTTTATCATAGTCTGATTTTCTCTTTGAAAGGAAACCAGCATAAACTTGGGAAGACTTCAGTTCCTTTGCCAAATGGGTCCACCATCCACAATACAAACAAGTCCAATCTTTTTTCTTTCTTTCTTTTTAAAGGTGCAGTGAGGAAAGAAACCATCCACAGAGAAAATAGCTACTGGCAGAGTCATGCTTCAGTCTTATCTGTTTAGCAGGAAACGGTGCTCCCTTCTTATACATATGAAAAGATTTTGAGTTCTTTCTGGTAATATACCTGTCTCACCCTTATAGCTCAGCCTGGGTAAATTATAGCACAATGATGGATCTTTATTAGAAACACAAGAAAAAGGTACAAGCCACTAATGCGTTCCATATGCTGGGACTGGATAATAATTACAGTATGAGCTGAACTACAAATTATGGGAGCCATTTTTCTGGCTTCTTGAATCTGTATGCTCTCATAGATGAAAGGTGCAATCTAGCGCATGTTAGCTGTGACTGTATACAGGGATGTATTCATAAAATTGCTCCAGCAGTGTGTGTGTCCCATGTCATTCTGTTAGCGCAAAGGGTTTTAAACAAACATTTCAGAACTTGGAAGTAACTACTTTTAAATAACTAGTTGTTTGTATTTAATTCCTTTTCCCAACAATGAAAGTTTAACTAAGTTGCATTCTGGTTATAACTTCACTATGGATAATGTTACTTCTGAGTTGTAATTGTAATTTTTAGCTCCTTTTATAGTTATGAGAAGATTTCTGCCCGTATTGGTGGTGGAGGAAGAACATGACATGGTTCAAGAGCTGGCTCATATTGTAACTGCCTTATGCTACATTGTGGGTGTTGAGACAATTAGACAATGCACATATTTTGTAATCACAGGTACAAAATGCTTATAGTTTTTAGATCCCCCCCCCGGTACTTTTGATAACCAGAAAAGTAAAGAGTTACATTTAAAAACTGCAAATGGTTTTTTGCCACCTTGGAGAACAAGAAGAGGGGGGGCTCATCATTTCTTTTTGTGGGATTCCAGCCCACTTCATCAGATACCTGTCCTCAGCTATCAGAGGTTTGGTGATCCTGCAGCACTTCTTAATGAACACTTGGTTTTTTGTTGAAAAAGAAGCACTCATTTTACAGATGGCAAAACTTGCCCAAAAGATGAAATAAAAGAGGTCAATGGGCCTATATCATAAAATATGGAACTAAATATGGGCATCAATAGAGGAAGTGTGATCCTGTTGGTGCTCTTGGACCTCTCAGTGGCCTTTGATACCATCGACCATGGTATCCTTCTGGAACGCCTGAGGGAACTAGGAATCAGAGGCACTGTGCTCCAGTGGTTCCATTCCTATCTCTCGGGCAGATTTCCAAGATATGCTGGGAGATAGTTGATCTTCTAAGTGAGAGCTAAAATTTTGTCTCCCATGCTGTTTAACATTTACATGAAGCTGCTGGGTGAGATCATCCAGAGACATGGGGCATGGTGTTATCAGTACTCGGATGACACCCAAATATGTTTCTTTATGTCTTGGACTGCTGCAGTGACTAAGGATGGCAACTCTCCTCTCAATGACTGTCCTGGGTCGGTAATGGACTGGATGAGAAAAAACAAACTCAAATTGAATCCAGAGAAAATGGAGGTACTTGCAATAGGAACCCCAAATCTGGTGATGGAGATCTGTCAACCAGTCACACTTCCCCTAAAGGACTGTGTTTGCAGTTTGGGAGTGCTCCTGGATTTATCCCTTCAGTTGTCACCTCAAATAGATGCGACGACCAGGAACACTTGTTATCAACTTTGGTTGATACACCAACTTCAACCCTTCCTGGACAAGGGGGACCTTGAAGCTGTGGTACATGCGCTGGTAATCTCTCCTCTTGGTTTCTGCAAATGCTCTACATGGGGCTACCCTTGTGCCAAGTTCAGAAGCTTCAACTCATCCAAAATATGGCAGCCAGATTGGTCTTCGGTAAATCCAGGTTTGACCACATTACAGCTGTCCTAAAAGATCTTCACTGGCTGCCAATTATCTTCTGGGCACAGTACAAAGTGTTGGTTATTACCTTTAAAGCCCTACTTGGCTTGGACCCAGGTTACTTGTGGGAATGCCACTCCCTACATAATCTACCCTGCACTCTCAGAACTTCTGGGATGAATCTATTACAATCACAAAAGATCAGATTGGTAACAACCTACCAGAGGGCTTTGTTTGCTCCAGCCCCAAAACTAATCTCTGGAAGAGATTAGTCTTATTACCACCTTAGATGCCTTTAAGAAGGCAGTCAAGATGGATCTCTTCCAGTGGCTCTTCCACCTTGATCCCTATGATGAATCCCTCATCTGCTTTAGATGGTCTACTCCATTTGATTATTATTGATTAGTATTTTAATGGTGAATTGTATTAATTTAAAATGGGGAAAGTTAGGGGATTTGTTTAGTTATTATTGTTTTACTGTATTCTGTCGTTGTTCTATTGTATTTTATCCTTGTTGTAATCCCGCCTCGATCCCCAGGGAGAGGCAGGAAATATAAATTATATATATATATATACAGTGGTGCCTCGGGTTACGAAATTAATTCGTTCCGCGGCTAATTTCGTAACCCGAAAAACCTTCGTAACCCGAATTGCCATAGGCGCTAATGGGGAAAAAAGCCGCGGCTCTGCCGCGGCTCCATTTAAACAGCGCCGGAGTTTTTTCGTAACCCGAAAAAACTTTCGTAACCCGAAACAATAAATCCCTATGGGATTTTTTCGTATCCCGAAAAATTC
>NC_056523.1:32648690-32695017 GCF_019175285.1 Sceloporus undulatus | reverse complement strand
ATTTATATTGTCCCTGCCTTCCTGGGTATCGAGGCGGATTACAAGGATAAAATACATAGAAACGAACACAGAATACAGTAAAACAATAAATAACTAGAATCCCCTAACTTTCCCCATTTTAAATTAATACAATTCACCATTAAAATACTATCATATAATCAAATAGAGTAGACCATCTAAAGCAGATGAGATCATCATAGGGATCAAGGTGGAAGAGCCACCGGAAGAGATCCATCTTGACTGCCTTCTTAAAGGCATCTAAGGTGGTAATAAGACTAATCTCTTCCAGAGATTAGTTTTAGGCTGGAGCAAACAAGCCTCTGGTAGGTTGTTACCAATCTGATCTTTTGTGATTGTAATAGTTTCATCCAAAAGTTTCTGAGAGTGCAGGGTAGATTATGTAGGGAGTGGCATTCCACAAGTAACTGGGTCCAAGCCAAGTAGGGCTTTAAAGGTAAAACCAACACTTTGTACTGTGCCCAGAAGATAATTGCAGCCAGGGAAGATCTTTTAGGACAGGTGTAATGTGGTCAAACCTGGATTTACCGAAGACCAATCTGCTGCCATATTTGGATGAGTTGAAGCTTCTGAACTGGCACAGGGTAGCCCCATGTAGAGCGTTTGCAGAAACCAAGAGGAGAGATACCAGGCGCATGTACCACAGCTTCAAGGTCCCCCTTGTCCAGGAAGGGTTGAAGTTGATGTATCAACCAAAGTTGATAACAAGTGTTCCTGGTCGTCGCATCTATTTGAGGTGACAACGAAGGGATGAATCCAGGAGCACTCCCAAACTGCAAACACAGTCCTTAGGGGAAGTGTGACTGGTTGACAATCTCCATCACCAGATTTGGGGTCCTATTGCAAGTACTCCATTTCTCTGGATTCAATTGAGTTGTTTTTTCTCATCCAGTCCATACCGACCCGGACAGCATGAGAGGAGAGTTGCCATCCTTAGTCCATGCAGCAGTCCGAGACATAAAGAAACATATTGGGTGTCATCCGAGTACTGATAAACCGTGCCCCATGTCTCTGGATGATCTCACCCAGCAGCTTATGTAAAGTAAACAGCATGGGAGACAAAATTTTAGCTCTCACTTAGAAGATCAACTATCTCCCAGCATATCTTGGAAATCTGCCTAGAGATAGGAATGGAACCACTGGAGCACAGTGCCTCTGATTCCGAGTTCCCTCAGGCGTTCCAGAAGGATACCATGGTCGATGGTACAAAGCCATGAGAGGTCCAGAGCACCAACAGGATCACACTTCCTCTATTGATGCCCATATTTGGTTCCATATTTTTATATATAGGCCCATTGACCTCTTTTATTCATCTTTGGGCAAGTTTGCCATCTGTAAATGAGTGCTTCTTTTTCAACAAAAAACCAAGTTTTAAGTAAAGTGCTGCAGGATCACCAAACCTCTGATAGCTGAGGACAGGTATGATGAAGTGGGCTGGAATCCCCAAAAAGAAAGGATGAGCCCCCCCTCTTCTTGTTCTCCAAGGTGGCAAAAAACCATTGCAGTTTTTAAATGTAATCTTTACTCTTCTGTTTTTATCAAAGTACCGGGGGGGGGGATCTAAAAATGTAAGCATTTTGTACCGAGTTGATTACAATATGTGCATTGTCTAATTGTCTCAACACCCACATGTAGCATAAGGCAGTAGCAAAAGTTCAATATAGCCAGCTCTTGAACCATGTCATGTCTTCCTCCACCACCAATACGGGCAGAAATCTTCTCATAACTATAAAAGGAGCTAAAAATTACAATTACAACTCAGAAGTAAACATATCCATAGTGAAGTTTATAACCAGAATGCAACTTAGTTAAACTTTCACATTGTTGGGAAAAGGATTAAATACAAACAACATTATTAAAAGTAGTTGACTCCAAGTTCTGGAAATGTTTGTTAAAACCCTTTGCGCTAACAGAATGACATGGGACACACACATCTGCTGGAGCAATTTATGAATACACCTGTATACAGTCACACTAACATGCGCAGATTGCACCTTCATCTATGAAGAGCATACAGATCAACAAGCCAGAAAAATGGCTCCCATAATTTGTATTCAGCTCATACTGTAATTATTATCCAGTCCCGAGCATAGGACGCATTAGTGGCTTGTACCTTTTTCTTGTGTTTCTAATAAAGATCCATCATTGTGCTATAATTTCCCAGGCTGAGCTATAAGGGTGAGACAGGTATATTACCAGAAAGAACTCAAAATCTTTTCAAATGTAAAGAAGGGAGCACCGTTTCCTGCTAAACAGATAAGACGAAGCATGACTCTGCCAGTAGCTATTTTTCTGTGGATGGTTTCTTTCCTCGCTGCACCTTTAAAAAAAGAAGAAAGAAAAAGATTGGACTTGTTTGTATTGTGGATGGTGGACCCATTTGGCAAAGGAACTGAAGTCTTCCCAAGTTTATGCTGGTTTCCTTTCAAAGAGAAAATCAGACTATGATAAACAATAATTTTCATTGTAACTTTCTTGAGGTTTTGGGAAAGTCTGGAGCCTTTCATGATGGCTGCCATCTAAGAAGCCTGACAAATATTTAGAAGATTAAATATTAAAGGTAATAGATGAAGGGAAAAGAAAACCAAGTTAAGTGCTGAAAGTGGAGCTGATGGGTCACATTAACAGGATTTTACGCAAAAAGTCCACCAAAGGCCCTGTTTCACAGAGAAACTGGCACACCAGTTTCTTTCCTGGTTCCTTTCTAGCACTGTACAGTGTTGGTCTGCTCTCATGAAGGGCTAAACTGGGGAACAGGGACAAGGATGAAAGGACCCCCAATTGCCTCGATTCAGCAGAGATAATCCTGATGCCCCCTTTTCAGTTGCTTAAAAAATATTTCTGTTTTTCTCTCCCTCTCACTTTTTCCTTCATCTTCAGTTGGCTTCAGTCACTGCAAAACTGAGTTCAAAATGCAAAAATAGTTGGTGCTCAGTTAACTCAGCAGTGAGGAGAGGAGAGGAGAGGAGAGGAGGGGGTGGAACATGCTTTTCCCTGTAGGCTCAGGAAAAGCAAACTGCTACCACTTGTCTACCTGTTCGTTCTTCCTCATTAATACATTTTCATATTGATCAGTCTCTGATGTTTTGGCCACATGTTTCCCAGTTTTCATCTGTGAAAGGCTGGAGGGTATGGGGTGTGCATGGAAACCTCTGATGCCAATGGCCTTTGCCACTGACATCCTTCAAGCATTGCGTCAAAGACGTACAGGTTTCTTAATTGTGTCAGCTGAACCACAACTGAGATCTCCCATGACTAATGGAGAAGTGGGATATAAAATAAAATTTATTATTATTATTATATTATATTATTATATTATTATTATCAACCCAAACAAAAGGCTTGTCTTCCAATGAAAACAGCTACAGTGCCTCCCCAAGACCTTCATGCTCAACATACAAAGGTTTAGGATGTGCTGAGAGTACAGCAACAATAGAGGCATGGCTTAAATGTAACCTATGAACCGTCTCTAGTTGGACCACACACAAGAAGCTGAATGCCTGCACTGGGGCTTCTGCCTTTGATCTATAATGGCTTTTCTTGTAAAAAGTGAATCTTCCTAATCCATCCAATGGTGCTGGGGTTCTATGTAGTGAACTACGAATCTGTTATTAGTATTTATGACTCTGGAGATCAGGGTTCAATTCCCTGCTTAGCCAGGAAACCCCAGTGGGTACCTTGGGCAGGTCAAACTCTCTCAGTCCAGAAAATCCTGTGTAAGGTTAAGTCGGAAACAATATAAGGCACAAAAAACAACAAAGATTCAAATTGCCAGACCCTAGACCCAAGTAGGTTCAGCACCTGGGCAAGCTCCTTAAAAATTCAATTAAAAGTGAGAGTGGATTATTCAAATAAATTCAGCATAAACTGAGCATGGCTCTGAGATGTTCAGGACCACACCTGAGATCTAGGGATGATGATCCCCTTGCAATTCATGGGGGTGGGACCTGGTGATATTAAAGGGCAGACCCTCTGTGTGATACATTAGGCATCACCACAGTTGCAAAGTATACGCCATTCAACGAAAAAACCATGTGGCTATTAATGAGGAAAAAACAAGACACACCATATTTTTTCGATGAGAGCCAGATCAGGCCCTGAAACTGGCCTCCTTAATTTATTTGCCCACCAATAAGATGGGAGATTTCCTAGAGCCATTTAGTCAGATAGATGATAAAGATACCTTCTGTCTTTTGTTTATGCTGGATGATAGAAATGCCCCTCAAGAAAACAGAAGGGAGGCAGCGGTATTTGAGGCATGAGACCAGTTGGTGGAATAGTTATGAAGCCAGCAAAGGACAAATTAGGTTTTAAACAGCTACCCCTGATAGCAGGCTAAAGGAGATATCCACTGTTTGAATAATAGAATCATAGAGTAGGATGAGAACTCAAGGGCCATGCAGTCCAACCCTCTGCCATGCCAGAAGACACAATCAAAGGACCCTGACAGATAGCCATTCAATCTTCACTTAAATCCTCCAAAGAAGGAGACTCTTCACTCTCCAAGGGAGTGTGTTCCACTGTCAAATAGCTCTTACCATTAGGAATTCTTCCTAATGTTGGGTGGAATCATCCTTTTCCTTCAATCCAAGGCCGTCAATTAACAAGATCCTTAATTGAGCCTTTACTGAGGTTATTTAGATGATGGTGGTGATGATGGTGATAATAATATTACAAAAATAGTCAACAGGCCATCCTTTGAAATGCTTCTTTTATCATATACCCTCTCTCGTTTCTTCCCAACAATTCTGACGTGTGTGGACCTTGGAGCTAAATCTTCAATTTTCTGCTGTTAGACCTACCTTAGCAAAAAATGTCGTGTCCCTGTCAAGTCTGATGGTCAAGGGTGAAACGTTTGCAAATCCGTTGCATGACCAGGAACTAAGCATGAGCTGACATACAAAGTTGTAGCAGGACCCCACCACAGCATTGCTTCCTCACTATCCCAGGCACCTACTCCATAAATTATGAGAAGAAGCCTTTTCTTAATTGAAAATTTGCATTTTTAACATTTCTGAAAATATACCATGGGCCATACTGGGACATTCTTAACACCCCACAATATTCCCCCTGCATATATTTTTTTTTTAGCATAACATCCAGCCTAAAAAAAAGAATCCACACCGCTTGATGACTGTTAGGTAACTTTTAGCTAGTCCTAATAATGGATTTTCTTAACAATGTTGTTTATTTATTTAGAGAGACACACAATTTAATACAGGCATTTATTAATTTCTAAACCTTTATTTAGCTGGCCTTTTTCCACTGCGAAAAACCATGCATATGTCTCTAAAATATTTTTCCTTGCAGATAACAATAGATAAAAAAGTTCTTAGTTTAATTGTTTTTGCTGCCATAGTAAAACATCTGCGCTTTTGATGAGCGGTGGCATGTTCCAATTTCTTCCATTCTTCTACCAATCACCGGCAATGTCAAAAGTTCTGTACACATCACTGAAATTAATTACAGTGTTTGCTGTAAACTATCTAATAAGACAATTGAGGGTGAAGTTCTTTTCTTTTCTCAGTCCGACTGGAATATTTTTTCTGTTTTGCTCATTTTGGCAAGCAATATTCTTAGAAAAAATAGAGGACAATTACAGACAGCGATTTACCTATATATCTTTCGGCATCTAAACTCTAGCTGCAAACTGGCTCCCTATCCTTGGATCAATGTTCAAAACAAATTGGCATCTCAACTGGAATAGAGCCTTTGAATCAAGAGAACTTACTTATTATATATATATATATATATATATATATATATATATATATATATCTTTAATACCATTTGCTTTCTGCTATACAGAAAGCAACATATGGGGAGGGCTGGTTGTAATGTGTAGTGTAAAAGGCCACCAAGTTACCTTCCCAGCTACCTTTTTCTTCTTTACAGAACATTTGGTTGAATTTGGAAACTGTATTCTGGTTTTCATTTTGGCCTTTGTGAAGTTGGATAATTATTATTTTACTGTTGGCTTTGATTCCCCCCCCCCCCAAAAAAATACCTTATTGGGAATTCTCAGAGAATCACTGTGATAGTGTAGTGTATGTCTGTTTGTCTTTCTTCAGCCATCCCTTCCCTTAAATTTATTTTTATTATTTAATGCTACTCTTTCTGGTATCCATTCAGTTCTTGCCAGAATTGTCAAGACCATGTTGCACCCTGGTCTGGAAAATGACATGGATATGGCTACTAGGTGGAACTGAAGCAGAGGTTACTAAAGTTCAAGTGGCAGGTGCATCAGTCTGCATTTGGTGAGCTGTATATCATGGGAAGTCTGGTGCAACATGCACAGTAGGTGAAGCCAGACAGCAGTGCATCATGGGTAGTATTCTGATGCAACAGGTACTGGGTATGAAACCAGCCAGGTTTCATTGGTGGCATGGCTGTCACATGACTTCCAGGAAGACCACCTATATAAGGGAGAAGGTTAGTATCCCCATTGTTGGGTTGTTGTGGCCAGTGGTTGGCAAAGCACTTTGTTAGTTTGTATAGCTGTGGGTATTCAAGATGGCTGTGCAATCTTTGTAAATAGCTTTGCAACAAAGATTAAAAGCCCTCGTACTGAATGAAGTCTCGCTGTCTGGAGATTCATTCTTCCAAGCTGGAAGCTCAAGGCTGCAACCTATGTGTGGAAGGAAATTTTCTGTGTAGCTCAGAGCCTTTGCAGAACCTTCGCTCTTCACATAGACCTTCTTCTAGGCATCTTGCCTACGTGCATCAACTCTGCGTGTGTGTGTACAGAAAGGATGTCTCTATGTGCCCCAACAAGAATATATCTTCCATGTATTGTAGCCTATGGAGCAACCCAGATATTCAGAGGATGAATAAATGACTACATACAATAAAGGCACCAGATCCCATCTAACCTTGGAAGTTGAGCAGGATAAGCCCTGATTAGTATTTGGATAAGAGACTGCCAAAAAAAAACCCAGGTGCTGTAGCCTATGCGTGTATCTACACTGTAGAAATAATGCAGTTTGATACCACTTTAAGTGTTGTAGCTGCATCCTATGGGATCCTAGGATTTGCTAAAGTGTGCTGAAAGCCAGTGTGACGTAGTGCTTTGAGTGCTGGATTGTGACTCTGGAGACCAAAGTTTGATACCCAGCTCAGCATTATTATAAACTGCCTTATTTCTACAAAGAGTAAAGATATACAACTGAACATGAAAGTTAGAATCATACAAGCCACTGTATTCCCTATTACCACATACAGATGTGAGAAATGGACAGTGAAGAAAGTGGATAAGAAGAAAATCAGTTCATTTGAAGAGTGCTGAGGATATTGTGAACAGCCAAAAAGACAAACAAATGGGTCCTAGAAGAGATCCTGAAATTTCCCTGAAAGCCAAGATGATAAAGTTGAGGATGTCATACAGTGCGCCCGCACCATACGCGGGTGCGCCATACGCGGACTTGAGCGTACGCGCTCAAGCAGCGGCGCGCACGCAGGGCGGAAGGGGCAGCGCGTCCCATTCAATTGAATGGGCGCGCACGCCCGTTGCGCCCTGGGCGCGCCCGCGCCACCACGCCGCCGCGCACGAGCCCCATTGTTTCCAATGGGGCTCGAGCATAGGCAGAATTCACCTTACGCGGCGGGATCCGGAACGGATCCCCCGCGTAAGGCGAGGACGCACTGTACTTTGGCCACATCACGAGGAGGCATGATTCATTGGAAAAGACAATAATTCTAGGGAAAGTGGAGGGAAGTAGAAAGAGAGAAGGCTGCATGATAGGTGGATGGACCCTATTAAGGAGGTCATGGGTATGAATTTACAGGACCTAAGTAGAGCAGTGGAGGATAGGAAGTTTCGGAGGTGTCTCATCCACAGGGTCACCATGAGTTGAGGTCAACTTGAAGGCGGATAACAACAAGATGCACCCAAAAATTCAGAGGAAGGAACTGGAAAACTGCCTCTAAGGATTCCTTGGCTAAGAAAACTGTAGGAAATTTATGGGGTCACCACAAGTCAACAGGTGACTTGAAGGCACATACACATGCACACACACACACCCACACCCAATGATGAATCATATAATAAAGGGGAGATCATGCTATGTGAGAGTAGGGTCGAGGTCAGGAACACACGAGGGCTTTTCTCTGTTGCTTTGTCAAGCACAGGTGTTAAAATGCTGAACTGCGAATAGGAGAACAGGACTGGAGGGGATCCTTAACTGGAAATATTTCAAAGGCCTGGGATGCTCAGTGGGAAATTCAAGGGGAGGGAAGGGTGAAAGGTCTACGGAGCAGCCGAAAAAGCCTCAGCGTGACAGATTTGCTTTTCCATCAAATGTTGACAGGTGAACCGCATACATCACGTCTGGCAGCTCAAAAGACCTGACAGAATGTCAGGAATGTATGTGGCACTTCACACAAGCTAGTGCTCATTTCAGCTTCTTTTCTGATTTTTCCCCCTTTAGCGAGTCCTCCCCCTGTTTGTCCATGTGGACTCCCCCCCCCCATTATAAGCAAATAAATATAAATTCTGGCCAAAATAGCCGAAGGGTGCGCGCGAGAGAGAGAAACTATCTGTATTATTTTAAATAAATGTGTCAGCTCTGTGAATGTGTCCTGACTTATGTCTGAATTGTAAACAGAGAGAGGAAGAAGGAAAAAAGAAGGTGGGGGAAGGAGTCACACCTGGGTTGGGAGTTTTGCCTAAAAACGCCATGTCAAGTATTTGAAACAAACAGATTTTCATACTTATCTAGCCTCCAGGCATCTCAACATATGGAGCCAAGAATGAAAGTTAAAACAAGGAGAGCAAACAGAGCAACCAAATCCCATTTGACTGCTTGCGCAGTAGTCACAGAGGCCCCATTGCTGCCATCCCTTTGCAAAGGCCAAGCGTAACCTTGAAGATGATGATTAATGACCACAGTTGTTGCTCTTGCACTTCAGGGTTCACACTCCAGGGTCAAAACCTGTGCACCTCAATGGGAGCTGAGAGGCAGACTGGCCACAGTAGGCACAGTGTTGTTAATCATGCTCCTGCTGGTCAGTCAGGCCTCCTGTTGGAATAGGGGCTGGATTTTTTCCCCCTGAGTTTTGAAATTAAGATCCAGAGCAATGTTGTTGTTTTCTCATTTCTGCCCATCAGGGCTCCCAAAACAACACATCATAAACCATATATTTTGTATTTAAACTATAGTCTGCCTTATTCCCAACATGAGGTGCAAGGTATTGGACAGGACAGGGTAAAACAAAATACAGTTTAAAATAATAATGATTTTTTGAAGTTTTTTTAAAAAGAAATTAAATAAATTAACCTAGTAAAGCTAGCATGGCGTAGTGGTAGGAGCATGGGATTACAACTATAGAGGCCAAGGTTGGATTCATTGCTCAGCCATGGAAACCCACTGAGTACATTTGGATGAGTCACACACTATCAGCCTCAGGGTCGCCATAGATCAGAAACAACTTGAAGGCAGACAGCAACAATAACAACATATTTAATTTATACTCCACCTTATTCCCAACAAGGAACACAAGGCATTGGACATTACAGAGTAAAACAAAATATAGCTAAAACAATGGTGATTTTTTAAAAAAATTAAAAAATAATAATTAAACAATCCTATTAAAATACCACTAATTTAAAACAGTATAAAAACATTTTGACGCATAACAACAAGCGTAAAAGTACAGTACATACACACTCATTGAAAGACCTTTCTGCACAGCCTGTTAATCATCAACAACCTGAATTCTTTTTACTGAAAATGCCAAAGGCTGAACCTGGAATCCTCTGCAAATAAACTGCTCTACCACTGAGATCTGATCTTGAGATGAGGCAAAATAGCTTTGGTAGTATGAAAACAATATCTAATAGATGAGAGAGAGCCAGTTTTGAATGCTTTGCCAGTTCTTTAAAAAATGGTGCAGTTTGGTGAGAGGTGTTAGGAATTGTCAGCATCGAGGTCCTCTATGCTGCACCAGACTACAAACTTCTAAGATGGAACTACAGCAACTACAGTGGAATGTGACTCTATAATTCTGTAGCGTGAATGGGTCCTTGGTTCTACATAGGACCCATTCTACAGCTACACAGAAGTTACAACAGTGTTGAGCCATTGGCACTGGCTTAACCATCAAGGCCTTGATGCTGATAAAAAGCCCTAAAAACTTGGGATCAGGTTACCAAGAAGATCACCTCCCCTGATAGAAACCTGTGTAACCACTATGGTCACTCAAGAAAAACATGGCTGTGGCATGACCAACAGATTGCCATTTAGGACTAATGCCAAAGCAATTAGCAAAGGATGACCTTGGGCACTTGACATGATCTCAGTCTCAGGGGAAGGCAATGGCAAACCTCTGAACAAACCTTGCCAAGAAAACCCATGATAGCTTCACCTTATGGTTGCCATAGATCAGAAATGACTTGAAGGCACACAACAGCATCAAACAAATACTGCTTTGAGATAATGTTTTAGATGTGACATGCAGCATATAAAGTGACTAAATTATGAATTGAATATTTTTTAAAAAAAACAACAGATTGCTCCTGAAATATACTCCTCTACAGAAAACATTTTTGATCTGACCACACAGGTTTTAAGACTATCAACTATCTTGGGAGATTATGAGGGGGGGGGGGGGGGGAGCCGGGAGTAAAAGGCATACTCCCAGCATAATTATGCGACTATACTGAAGATTTTCAGATGATTTCATTCTCATTCAGGACTTATCCCATGAAGATCCAGGAATGCCCCAGCATGGGATAAGTCTTGGATGAGTGCAATATGTCTGCAGATCTTCAGCACGATCACTCAATTATACCTTTTACTCCCAGCCCCCCCCCCATCTGATAAATCTCCTTGGAGATCCTCATTCCATGTACATACAGCTGGTTGTAATAATGGGTGATCTTCTAGCAACTCATAAAGAGTGAACTAGATCAATGATGATTAAAGCAGCAGAGCTTAACTTTAAGGGAACATGGTTGCTCACTAAACATCCTGTTGAGTTTTACAGTAGCCTAGTAACTTAATGTAATCAAATAATCTTTATACAACTTCTGCCTAAACCATAGAGACAGTGAGTCTGTATATCAACAAAACTATGATTTTCTGGTTGCTGCTGGTGCTTTATGTATAGTTATGTGTCTCGTTCTGAATAGAATAAGGAGCTGGTTACTTTCTCTATTTAGATAGCAATTCACAATGTGCCAAGTGGCAAGCAACACATTTTCCCTCAGTAACTATTGACCAAATCAATGGAGACAGTGTTTGTTTATTTTATACACATTATATTTGCCAAGTAATGGCCAAGAGATCTTTGCATAAAACAATTTATTTTCTAATAGCTGGATTTTCTGTGTAGCCTTGGATTTCTAACTAGTTGATTTGAACCAGAACATGTCTGGTAGATTTTTCCCTTTTAGTGTTTTTTCCAAACTGAACTTAGCCCATGGGGCCAAGATATTGGTTAAATGGACTGACTTGGCTTGCCTTATCCATGTCCTTTATTATGCTTTGAGGGGTATCTGTACATGATTTGGCAGTCCCTCCTCGGGAGATGGGTAGTGTAATCTACCATCTTTTGCCAATGTTCAGATATCAGCATCTAGATGGTGTTCATAGAATCGTAGACTCATAGAGTTGGAAGAGACCGCAAGGGCAATCCAGACCAACCCCCTGCCATGCAGGAAATCCAAATCAAAGCATCCCCGACAGATGGCCATCTAACCTCTGCTTAAAGACCTCGAAGGAAGAGACTCTTCCACTCTCTAAGGATGCAGCATTTTCCACCATGAAACCCCTCTTATGGTCCAGAAGTTCTTACTAATGTTTTCCTATCTCTTGAACCCATTGCTCCATTCTGTCTTATTCTCTGGAGCAGCAGAAGCTTATTCCATCTTCAATATGGCATCCCTTCAAGTATTTAAATATAGCCCATACGGAAGTTCTTACAGCTTGGGAGCAGAGGTAATACCAAGCAACATATTTCACACAATTTTAACTCAATTTCTGGCTGAGAATCAGTCAATCGGGCAGGAAGAAAGCAGGTGTTTCAGGATTGCTGGACTGCAGCTCCCATCTGCCCTAGCCACCATAGCCTATGGAAAGGAATGCTGTCATCTGCAGTCCACCATCTGAAGGGTGGCACTTGGCCCACCTTTTGTCCAGCTGTTCATTTTCTATTTCTCTTTGTTTTTCTCTTTCTTTCCCCTTGGAACAAAGCACAAAATAAAGGGGATACATCTTGCCAATTAGATAGTATAGAACTCAGGGTTTGGACTGAGCCCATAACCAGTGCTCTTTCTTATTGCTTAAATATGTGAGCAATAGGGGATCTATCCTGTCCCTCCCAGGAAGAGGGAATCTCCCCCCCAAGATAACCCCCCTCCCAGGAGTTGTCAGAGGGAATATAATCTCTGTTAGAAAAATGAGATTCCATTGTGCTGTGCGTACGCTGTGCCGGAGGAGCACCTTCATGCAATATGCCATGCAGTGTGGCACACAGTGTCATGCTACCCCGGGGGTGGAGCTGGGGCATGCGTCATGTAGATGCCACACCCTGACTCCTGCCCCAAGCCAGCACAAACTGCCGGTGTGCACAGGGTCTTAGTGGTTTACTGATCAAACATGCTGACAATGTTGTAGCATGGAGATCCAGAAAACAAACCAATGTGGCCTTATCCACAGCAGAAGCTAAATTTGCAGCTTTGTCAGAACTGGCAGGAGAAATCCAATGGTTTGGACAATTGCTACAAAACCTTGGTGAAAAATGTAACTGTCCAGTTAAAATAAATGAGGATTCTCAGACTCACGTAGCAAAAGCAGAGGCAGAGAACCTAAAAAGCAGAACAAAATATGAAGCAGTAAGGTACACAAATGTTTGTCAATTAATACAAGAAGGGGTTATGACCCTTGTGTACTGTATGTCAGAGAAAAATTTAGGTGACATAGAATCATAGAATTGTAGAGTTGGAAGAGACCACAAGGGCCACATATTCACTAAAGTGTAACCAGCACAAAGGCATGAGGAAATGGTTGCAATACTTAGGTTATATAACAATGCAGTGAATAACTATGCCAACATGTAAAATGTATAATCACTGTCTTTTTTTATGTTCTGAATTTTAAATATGTCATATCAAAATATTTTGGAGGGGATTTTTAGAAAAATATTCCTTTAAATAATTGTGAAAATATTTTGATTGACAGGTGGCATCATATCCTGTGGGACTACTATTTTTTGCTTCTGTACTCTGCTGTTATTGTTTGAGCTGCAGCTGAGTGCATTCTCCTCACCTTACACTAAAAGTTGACTCCTGAAATGGCAATGAGTTCATTAGCGAGTCAACAAGATATGTTCACCTTTGGGTTGACAAAAGTTGGAAATGGCTTGAAGGCACACAACAACAACAATTATCTATTTACGAAACAAGTTGATGGTGATGAAACCTCTGAAAAGCAGCAATCTTCCTGAATATTTCAAATACTATAATGCAATATGAAACAGTGTATTATTTCTTCCCACTCTATTATTCTCTGAACTGTAGGGGGGTGGAGCCAGCTTTGTCAAAGACAACTCTGTGATCATGTGAACAGCATGACTGCATAGAATGCTGTTACCTTCCCACCTAAATGGTAACTATTTTACTTACACTTTTACATACTTTTGAACTGTTAGGCTGGCAGAAGCTGGGACTAGCGATGGGGGCTCACTCTGTCTAGAGCAGTGGTTCTCAACCTTCCTAATGCTGTGATCCTTTAATACAATTCTTCATGTTGTGGTGACCAGATCCATAGCTAGGCTGGGGCAACCAGGACACCACCCTGGAGCCCCCAGCCAAAGGGGCCCCAAAATGGTGGTGCGCCAAGATGGCGCCGGTGGTGTGTGGTAGGACTCGGTAGCATGCGAATGCTCCACCCTACCAAGCCCTACTTTCTGCCCCTGGGCCCCTAAAGGCCTAGCTACAGGCTTGGTGGTGACCCCCAACCATGAAATTGCAGTGTCTCGGTTCCTATGGTCTTAGGAGACCCCTGTGAAACGGTCATTCAACCCCCAAAGGGGTTGCAACCCATAGGTTGAGAACCACTGGTCTAGAGGCACTTGGGCCTTAAACTGTTGACCTGCCAGTCTTGCAACTGTCAGAGTCAGTGTCTTAACCACTAAGCCACGTTAAATGAGGTTAATGTACTGAGTGGGAAATAATGGGTCGTGCAGTGGGGTGTTTATTGATAAGAGAGTGTTGATCACATTCCTTTGCAGTAGTCAAGGGAGATGAGCTTGGCTCCAAACTACCCAAGGTCATTTTCTGGGGACACAGACAGAGGAAATAAAGAAGGGGGTGTTTTGAGAACAGAAGAGAAATTTGTTGTTTTACTGTTGTAATGAGTAGCCTGATAAGATTTCAAATTGTGCGTGCTTTAATTATGCATTGCAAATGCTTGCTGTTCAGTTCTGACAAATACATCCCTAGTTACTGAATAGAGGTTTTCTGAGTTTTTACTATTGCTGCCTTGATTTCTGAACTAAGGAAGTCACAGGACTTGACAATATGTCACCCCACACAGGAAAGGTCAAGAACAGCTGCTTTCAGAATCCCTTACTGTACATTCAGCTACAGCAAAGCAAAGAGAAAGGGGGAGAACAGGTCAATCTGACTAAACAGCTCCCTCTGGCATTTTTAGGAAAAGAAACCATAGATTTGTATCGAAATCACAAGAATAGTGGAAGCTGGTGAAAGAAAAAAGGCATCCCTGGATGTACTTTGAAAGAAGCCTTCAAGTGGTCTCTAGAAAGTTCACAATGTTTTTTGCTTACTTATGCAAGGTTTACCTAACATGTGCATATTGTTAGTTTTTAATAAAATAAATTGCTGAAACATATTGAACTACTCTTCTTTTTTGTGGTGTAGAAACCTATCCCTATCCTCTCCATATTATTTCTGCCTTAGGTATCATGTCTTTCTGTTTTTTAAAAAAATAATACTACGGAACACATCTAACCCATTCAATGAGATATACCTGTACTCAAGCAAGCACATAATATCATTGATCGGTTGATTTAAAAAAGCAAACTATTGTCAAGGCCTAGGATATAGTTGAGAGGAATTTTACTGAAGTTAAACAGATGTAGAACTGATCTAGATAGTAGACCACTATGAGCCCTGTGTAAGAGCAGGGTATAAATAAATGCAACAAAAATATCATTGTTTGTAGACAAAATCAGATCCATTAGAGACCATCAGATGGGAATTTGTTCTCTGTGTCAGCTTTCTCAGAAGTTTTGTGTTTCTTTTTCCAGATGAGAAGATCAGTGTTGCCCAACCATGGCTGGTGAATTTTATGCGGTGTGTCTGAACCTATCCCATGCCAGAATCTGAAACAGTTAGCCAGCAGCTGTGCACTGTTGGTGGCCAGCAAAGAAAGTAACCAGAGACCTGGTAGAGCCCTGTGCCAACACAGGCAGGGCATCTGCACCTGTGTCAATAAGAGTATCGCATAAGCATGGAAACTCCAGTTCCACCAACATCTGCTTACCCTTTTCTCACTCTTTAAAAAAGCCTGAAACAGGCTTGTGTGTTTGAAAGTGTGACTTTAACCTCACCATTCATTCTTATGAATCAAAAAGGGTTTAAGTAACAAAAAGAGAAAGTGTGTGTGTGTAGTCTTATAATCTTAAACACTCTCAGAAGGTCTATAGTAAGGTGACAGTTATGTTATGATTTTATACACTGTTAGTGTAGTGTAAATATACATCAGCAAAGTTACACTGGATCCCACATATTGTGCTGTTGTACAACAGTTCAAATAGTTCCCCACTTTCAAAGTTAAAAGTGAGAGAAAAGGCTCTGTGTGTCAAGTACAACTATAAACAGTGCCTTGAAAGAATCAAAAGGGATAAAAAAAATCCAGAAAAAATTGAAAGTGAAGAAAAGAAAACTGGAAAAAAAATATTGTTAAAGGAAGGAAATCATACAATGGCTAAATGTTATACATATCTCCTGAAACATGAATTAGAAGAATAAATTGTTAAAGAGACAATGGTAAAATGGTCCCAATATATAGGAAGAGAGCTGTAGTTAGAGATCTGGGAAAAGTCATGGCAAAAAAACAAATAATTTCACAGCATGTCAAAATTCAAAAGAGAACAAGTTCAAGATATGTCATCAATGGTACCTGACACCAAGTAAACTAAATAAGATATACAAAACAGGTAAAGGAGAATGTTGAAAATGTAAGAGTAAAGCTGGAACATTTTTTCACATGTGGTGGACTTGTCCAGAAGCAATGAAATATTGGAAAGAGATCTATACTTGTATGGCTAAGATTTAGGAAGCCAGAACTCTTTCTACTAAATATGATGGTGATTCTAGAAACACAATTTGAGAAAAATAATTGGAGAATAATCCTTTAGATGGTGACCAAAGCTAGAAATCAATTTGCTCAAAAATCGAAGGCATCCAAAGTGCCAACAAGTGAAGAGTGGATGACAAATCTAGTGGACAAGATACAAATGGACAGAGTGGGTTTTTGACTGAAAAATAAGTCAACAAAGAAAGTAAATGACTGGAAGCAAGTCAGAGAATACTGTAAAAAAATATGGCTAAGTGTTAATTTATTATAAAACGGGTTACAACAGATGAAGAAGACAAAGGGTAGTGAATTGCAAACTAAGTTAAAAGAGGACAGGGAGGAGAGAAGAGAAGAGAAAGAGAAAAAGAATAGTAATTAGATTGCATGGAAATCTGTCAATGAGACTGGAAGAGAAGTACAAAAAACATACGTAATAAATCAAAGGGTTAGAGCAAGCTGAGGCGGGATACAAACCGCCATTTAGTACGTATTCTATACGTACTAGGGTTAGGAAGGGGCGGTGCTTCCGCATCCCCCTAACCCTAGTACGTATAGAATATGTACAACATGGCGGCGCCCCTTCCACATGGGGGCCGCCATGTTTACGTACTGGACGCATAGCGTCCAGACGTGTCGTGGCGCCTATGACGTCGCGAATGCGCCAGCGGCACTTCGCGACGTCATAAAAGCGCCGCAAAAAGAAGCTCCAAAATGGAGCTTCTTTTTTGCTCCGCGCAGGAGCCGCGCAGTTTGGCTGCTGCAGCTCCCGCGCGGAGCAAATGGCGCCTCAAAGCAGCAGTCTGTATCCCGCCAAAGATAAGATATCTAATTAAACAAGTACAATATGTGCACCTTTTGATCGAATTTGTAAACTAATATTTTGATTGTTTTTAATTGTATGTGTTTATCAGGTAAGATGAGGGATAGGGAAGTGGTGGAGAGGGTATGAGTAAATGTGTGAAGGTATGTGAAAGATAAAAGATGATGGAAGAGGCTGAAGAATGATAGAGTCGAGAAATGAAGTTAAGAGGAGATAGGATAGGGATTGAAGGTAGGGGAAGGAAATGAAGATTTAAGAAGACAAGAGATGAAGGAATTTAAGGAAGGGAGAAGGGAAGTTTGGGAAGTGGTTATTGTTATTGAGGAGGGTGCTAGCTTGTTTTCTGCTGCTCCAGAGACTAGGACCCGGAGCAATGGATGCAAGCTCGAGGAAAAGAGATTCCACCTCAACATTAGGAGGAACATCCTGACAGTAAGGGCTGTTCGACAGTGGAACAAACTCCCTCGGAGTGTAGTGGAGTCTCTTTCCTTGGAGGTCTTTAAGCAGAGGCTGGATAGCCATCTGTCAGGGATGCTTTGATTACGAGTTCCTGCATGGCAGGGTTTGGCCTGGATAGCCCTTGTGGTCTCTTCCAACTCTATGATTCTATGATTCTATGAGTAAAGGGCTTTAGAGAACATGTATGCTTAGGGAGATCTGTGTAGGAACTAATATATTTTTACACTATTATGAGATTTCTTTAAGAGATTTCTTTGATTGGTTGTGTTCCTAGATTTTTGTTTGTATGTATTTATAGTCAATAAAAATTCATCAGTGTTAAAAAAAGAAAAGAAAAAGCACAAGTAATTTTATGCTAATGTAGTGTCCCAACAGGATTCCATGCTTGTCATCTTCACTTTGAAAACTGCTCTTAAAGAGGTACTATTCCAGTGTGACTCCTCTAGCAGCCTCCAGTTGCATGCTGGGATTGGCAGTTTTAAGGAGCTGAACTTCTCTGCCTGAGAATTCTAAATACCCCTCCTTAAAACTGCCAATCCCAGCATGCAACAGGAGGCAGCTAGAGGAGTCACACTGGAATAGTACCTCTTTAAGAGCTCGTCTGATAAACACCTATATGACATACCTTGGATAACTCCTAAGCACGGTGGTATTCTTGAAGTAAAATCAATGGATTCTAACAGGATGCTGTTTGGAAGGGTTTTTAAAAAAAAAAACCTCTCTGTTTGTATATATATCATTCCCTTTCCAAGATTCAACCATTATAATAATTAACACCACAGATACAGGTGGATTGGCAAAACTCCAAAATGTGTATATATTTTTTTTAAAAAACTTGGGGAAGAACACCAAACAGGGCTGTCAGTTTATCCCAAAACAACCCAGGAGTCCTAAGACACCATTTCTATGACCACAATGGTGGAAAAGAACAGTGGATAATATAGGAGGGCAAGGCTAAGTGACTGAAATAGCGAGTTTATCTAAATTACAACATTCTATGCTGCAGAGTTCAGTGCACTCCCCTGAAATACATCACTGGAGTGCTCAAGCAAAGGTAATAACTCACCAAACTATGTATCTCAGGATTCCTTAGATCAGAGGTGAGCAAACCTGGAAGGTATGGGGCCACATTCACCCCTAAGAAAACCTTTCCGAGCCACAACCCTACCCCAGCACAATGTCTCTCTATTGCCCAAATAACTATGTGTTACCTCCCTGCTAACACACACACACCAAAAATGAAGGCAGTTTCATCAGTGCTTAAGAGCGAACAGGAGACTCATGTCACTTTGAATGAAAATATTAAAGAATTATAGCCCCCATACAGACAGGCCAAAATAAAGCTGCTTCAGATCCCTTTGGAGGTATACTGTTTCAATGATGCATGCATCCTAAGAGTCCAGAAGCTTCACCAAAGCTATGCTCCAGTCCTTAGGACTTGATCGTGGCTTTGGCATGGCTTCCAAACTCTTAGGACGCATGCATCATTGAAACAGCATACCTCCAAAGTGACTCGAAGCAGCTTTATTTTTGGCCTGTCTGTATGGAGCCTCAGTATGCAATGGAGGTGTTTTGTGGTGCTAAAAATTCCAGTGTTCATTCTTGATACTCATTGAGATTTTGTGGTCTGTTCCACAGATGACAGTGGAAAATAGGATTGCTACATTTAACTGAACCATGGGTTAGAACTATGTAATTCAAAACCCTCTCTAAGGTGCTCCAACCTATAAGGAGATACTTAAATAAATACACAAACCATGTTAAATATGTCCAGTAAAAGAAGACTCTTTCATTAGTTTCACACAGGAAGGAATGTGCTTCTAAGAGCATTGGACTAAGACTCTACAGACTAAGGTTTAAATCCCTGCTAAGCCATAGAAACCCACTGGGTGACCTTGGGCAAGTCACACTCTCTCAGGAGATCACTACAATCAGTTTTTAAATTCCAATTAGACCTGGAAAAAAGCAACTTTGGTGTTACCAATTCACAATGTCATCTCCAACCTGTAGCTGCTGCATCCCCCAAGATCAGTTGGGGTATCCCTTTTCATTGTCAGGGGAAATCCATCAATGAGTTCGCATTCATGCTAGTCCCCAAGTGCAAAACATTGCTGCTGGGATAGCTGAATTGTTTGTAGTCACCTGATTTCAGTGGCTCTTCTTCTCTCCTGTTCCCCCTCCCCCTTGCTATTCCTAAGCAGCCTGATTACCTTTCTATTTCTTTAAAACACACCTTAAATTGCAGTAGCATATCTCTGGATTTGTATGAAAGAAGAAAATTAAAATAAAATTAAAAAACCCAGAAGGTGAGCTGGGTAGGACATAGGGCAGGAAAGCAGGGTTAAGGGGGAATCGGGAAGAGAGCACAATGCCAGCAGTCATGCAAATCTGAAGATGTGCTGTGATGTGGTGAATAGGTATAATCCACCTGATCTTTTATAGTGGATCTTATAGAATTTTCTACACCTGATTCAACAATACAGAAACAGACGATGATTTGGCTACGTTAATGATTGTATTGCATTTCAGCGTGTTTTAACTGATTATCTTATGTAGTATGGTTTTGTATAATTGTATTGTTTTATTTTATCTGTTGTAATCCCGCCTCGATCTGCAGGGAGAGGTGGGAAATATAAATAAATTATTATTATTATTATTATTATTATTATTATTATTATTATTTTCACTGACAAGCACAATTGCAGTGAGATGGGGGCCATACGTAAAGCCCTGTCAAGGGCCAAGGCATGAGTGGCATGGATCCTGAGGTGGGCTGCCAAGGCCTAGACCATGGATGATGAAACTTACAGAGTCCAAGGACCTGTCACAAGAGAAGGAGGGCAAGCCCATAGATCAAGACACATCTGGGCGAGAGACAGCCAAGGGTCATGTGCTGCAAGACATTCTACAGAGACAGCTCTCACTAAGATCTCGAATGACCTTTTACAGGCCAAGGCTAATGGCCTTTACTCTGTTCTCATTCTTCTCGATCTGTCTGCAGCCTTTGACACTGTTGATCACTGTCTTCTAGTTGACATACTCTCTGACCTTGGGTTCTCAGACTCTGTTCTCGACTGGTTTAGATCTTACTTGTCTGGCAGATCTTTTGCAGTAGTTGCAGGGGGTCAGACTTCTTCTCCTGTTCCCTTATCTGTTGGAGTTCCCCAGGGCTCTGTTCTGGGTCCCCTTCTGTTTTCTCTCTACACACTGTCCTTAGGAAAACTCATTAGCTCTTTTGGCTTTTCCTACCATCTGTATGCCGATGACACCCAGCTGTATCTTTCTGCCCCTGACCTTTCTCCAAGGCTTGAACAGCAAGTCTCATCTTGCCTTACAGCTGTCTCACAGTGGATGCGCCATCGGCGTTTGAAGCTCAACATGTCCAAGACGGAGCTTCTTGTCTTTCCTCCTAAGCCCAACCTTCAACACTCCTTTTCTGTCTCTGTGGACAACATTTCCATTCAACCAGTCCAGCAAGCCCGCAGTCTTGGCTTTATCTTTGACTCTTCTCTGTCGTGTATCCCTCAGATCCAGACCACAGCCAAGGCTTGTAGATTCCTTTTGTACAATATTGCCAAAATCCGACCATATCTCACTGCCTCTACTGCCAAGATCCTGGTCCATGCCCTAGTGATCTCACGACTGGATTACTGTAATGTCCTCCTGGCTGGGCTTCCTTTTTCTCACCTCCGTCCTTTAATCTCTGTCCAGCATTCAGCTGCACGCATTATCACTTCCACCCACCGCTCTGACCACATCTCTCCTGTGTTGGCATCCCTTCACTGGCTCCCTCTCCCTTTCCGCATTCAGTATAAGCTCCTGCTGTCGACATTCAAAGCCCTCCATGGACTGGCCCCTCCTTACTTATCAGACCTTCTTTCTCCTCACCTTCCCACCAGGGCCCTCCGTTCTGGTAGTCAAGGTCTGCTGTCTCAGCCCAGGATTTCCTCTGCCCCATCCCGGATTCGCCCCTTTTCACTTGCTGCCCCTCACTCCTGGAACCTTCTTCCTCCACAAGCAAGAGCCATCACTTCTTTAACCAGCTTCAAAACGGAGCTGAAAACCATCCTATTCAGAGAAGCCTTCCCAGGCATCGCATAATTGTCGCTTACTATCTGATGTTCTGTTGTTGGCTGTTTATCGATCCATTTCCTGTATTCCTATGTACTGTATATGTATTATCCTACTTGTGATTATGTATTTTCCCTGGATAATGATTAACCATCCATTATGAAGCCTTGCCCTCCCTCCAGTCCATCTGCCTTGGTCCAGGCCTCGGAGGTTGAGAGGAACTGCTGGACCTCTTACCCTTTCTCGTCACCACTCCCTTCTCCTTCTGTATCATGTCTTTTTAGATTGTAAGCCTGAGGGCAGGGAACCGTCTAACTAAAAAGATTGCATGTACAGCGCTGTGTAAATTTACAGCGCTTCATAAATAAAGGTTAATAATAATAAAAGAGCCTGACAGGCAGGAGGCTGGGGCTGAGTCAGGAAGCGGCTCAAAGCCAGGAGAGAGTTCTAAGAATCCAATGGACCAGAGGCAGAGGCTGGAAGCAGACCAGGTCTAAACACAGCTAGGCAGGAGTCCAGCAGGCCAGAAGCAGGAAGCATACGAGAGGTCGAGTATGACAAGACAAGGCAAAATGCAATCAGAGCGGCTACAGGCAGCACAGAAGAGTATATTGTTGCTTTACTTCTGCAGAGTGGCTACACCCTCAACCTCAGAGCAAGGCAAAGGCAAACCCTTTCTGAACAAATCTTGCCCTGAAAACCCTGTGATAGGTTTGCCGTGTTTGTGTGTGTGAATTGTGATATGTTTCATAGGGGTTTCTTAGGCTAGAAATATTCAGAAGTGGTTTTGCCAATCCCTTCTTCTAAAATATAGCCTACAGCACCTGGTATGCATTGGTGGTCTCCTAAGTACTAACTAGGTCTGGCCCTCCTTAGCTTCTAAGTCTGGTGCCTTTTGGGTATTTAGGCTTGTTCCACCTTAGGGCTGCCATAAGATGGAAAAATCTTGAAGACACACAACAACATACTGCACTTACAATATCATAACTATTGGAATTCAACTTTGCAGTAAAAAAAACACCCTCTATCTCTTAATATAAGAGCTCTGTCATTGTAGGTACTGCTTCCAGTGCTTCTCCCCCAAACTCTACCTCTTAAGCAAGGCAGTGGGTCAACTACAGAGTTTCTGGGACACAGCAGCATGGGACACCATGGCACTTTCCCTGTTGCAGGGTGCATTGGGAGAAGCAGTCGCAGAACTACCCCAACAGCCCAGTGATGGTAAACCTTTCAGAGACCGAGTGCCCAAACTGCAACCCAAACGCACTTATTTATTGCAAAGTGCCGCATCCCTCTGGCTTTCTAGTAAAGAATTCTGGCAAACTCTGTGCTGGAGTGATGGCACAAGTGCCCACAAAGAGGACTCTGACTGCCACCTCTGGGATGCGTGCCATAGGTTCGACACCACTGGCTCACTCTAATTGCCTGACTGAATGTGCTCCACAATGGGGAGAGTGCTGTAGCCAATAGATTCCCAGAGTCCCAAGCCATTGTGCCCCAGAAACCTTTCAGTTGGGCCACTGCCTGACTTAAGAGGTAGGCTTTTGGGGTGTAGCATTGGAAGAAATTCCTATAACAATAGAACACCATTATCGTAACCATATCTGCAGATACAGGAACTTTTGTATAATTTTTTTAACTGTAACTTTTACTAAGATACCTTGAGACCCAGACTCAGAATAATATGGAATATGAATAAATATAAATATAAATGTAATATGTAGGCAAGACTTGCACTATCCTTGAGCTGTATCAAAAATAGCAGTTTGGTTTATATATTTGTGAATCCACTCCTGACATTAAGAAGGAAAACTGGAATGGCATAAGTAGCCAGTAGCCCACTTTACCTTTGCCAGACATTTCAACAGTTCAAGTCCTGGAAGATTAGCAGGGAGGTTTTCATTTCATGACAGCTTCAAAACATTTGTCATAGATCCTGCATTAGGTCATACAGCTGCACATAGAAAGGTCTTATGTTGTGGCTTTGGTGTTAGTATTTGGCCTTCAAATTGAATTTCTAGGAAGTGCTGTTTAAGATGTTCAATGAAATCCTCTCACACTGCATACTTAAAGCAAAGGGTAACCAGGTCAATAGTAGGATGAGTCAAGTTTTGGCTTGGTTCAAATCAGCAGGGAGGGTGAGAATGATAATTAGTCCAGATTAAGCATTCTGGAGGGTTTGGAGGATTAATAATTTCAGGGGAGCTCTAGAGTATGATCTCATTCCTGAAGTGAAAGGATGTTGTGGAAAGTTTATTCCAATTATGATTCCATTTCCTTCTGCTCCACTCTGTTCTGCTTAAGCTACAGGAAAAAAGCTCCCTTTAGCACCTGTTTGCACCACTTCCAGCAACACTTTTTCATGATTTACGCAGTCACTGATCAGCCTCTGAATGCATGCATCTCTGGTACACTGCACTAACAGCAAAAATACACTGAACACTACAACTATATACCTTATTGACTATCACATCTAAGCCATTGCCATTGTTCCAGTCTTCTGAAAGTGGCCATTTTAGAGAGTCCATTATGTATTATTCATTTTCCCAGAACAAGGAAATGCCTCACCCAAAAGGAGGAAACAATTGATTTGCATAAAATGAATGTGTGCTGACTTAAAAAGATACCTGCAAATGTAGAAATACAGTCCCTCCACTGGTGGGACTACACTGCAAAGTGGAGACAACCTTCCTCCTGCAGTCCCATATTGCCTGTGAAAGTTTGCTCTGGAAATATAGGGAACCTTCCAGAGCAGAGTGAGATGTACCTGCAAAGGGTACAAAGTAAAGGAGAAATCAATAATCCTCCCCCACCTCTGCCTTTCCAATGTTGAGAGCATTCTGATTCTGGATCACTAGAAACTAGATTCAGTCCAATCAGTATAATTGGTAATCAGAATGCAAGATAATTCACCTTCTCAGGGAAGACTGTGACACAACCTGCCCCACTGCTATCAATTGTGGATGGATGGATGGATGGATGGATGGATGGATGGATGGATGGATGACCCCTTCTGCTGTTGTCTTTTCTTATGGATCTTCCTTTCTAAACAGAGCATGGACTGGACAGACCTTCATAGAGTGGACACCTTCAAAAGGAGGCCCATACTCTGTAAAGTAGGACACAGGGCCTCTCTATATCACTCTAATGTTGTTATTTGCCATCACCTCAGCTTTGACATATGTCAACCCTATAAATGGTGGACCTCCAAGAGCCCTGGTCATCAACTGCCCAGCTCAGGTTTTGCAAACTCAGGGTTACGGCTTCCTTGTATGAATCAATCCACCTGTAACGTGGTCTTCTGCTTTTCCTCTTGCCTTCCACATTACCAGGCATTATCACCTTTTCCAGTGAGTCACACCATCTTTCAGGATATGTTCAAAGCACAATAGTCTCAGCTTATTCATTTTGTTTTTTCTTTAATGAGTCTACCATTATGTTGAGTTTGTACAAATATATACTAAGAATGCCCAATACCAAAGCCTGCAAAGATAGTAAAATATTCAGAAGAGACATATGTTACACTCTTCTGGAACTCCCCACTTCAGAATGCAGATGGGGAATGCTATGTTCAAATGCTTTCCCATATTACAGTTGGTCTTCCATATCCACGGATTCTTTATCCAAGGATTCATGCATCCATGGTTTGGAAATATTCCAAAAAAGTATAAATTACAAATAGCAAACCTTGATATTTGCCATTTTGTATGTGATATCATTTGACTGTGCCATTGTGTTTAATAGGAATTGTGTATCCATGGATTTTGGTATCCACTGGGGGTCCTGGAGCCAAACCCCAGCAGATACCAAGGGCCCACTATACAACAAACCAACATCCCTACTCCAAGGGAAAAAAACATTTCAGTGAGGAAATGCCTTGTTCTCTCAGGACCAAACCATAAGCTTACATTTACCTTTGCATTTCACTTGCAGGTGTTATAAAATGCAAATGTTTAAAAGAAACACTCCTAAGGAAAGGGCTAATTATTAATGGCATTAAAGCAAACAGAGGTAAGATATGTAACCATTTCCAGAACTGCTCTGGTCCTGAGGAAAATCCTTATTTTTAAAGCTGGCATTTGCATTGAGAGAAAAGCTCAGGCTGGTGCCAGTATGGAAATTTTTCTCCTCCCAAAGCAAATATCAGATTCCTTAAAGGTTTCCCAAACAGTCTTTTAAATTATAGCTTTCTGAAGATGGTATACAATCTCTGTTAAAGCTTCTTAGCTTTGCTGCAGCATTAGGGAGGCCCTTTCTCCAGTTTTAAAAAAGATAGTTCTCAGTTGGGATGGAAAGAATATTCAAAAATATTTGGGGAAATGGTTGAAAAATATGTTTCTTGAATTACATGAAACCTTTATGATGAGAATCCTGGACTAATGATAATCTTCCAGGGTCAGGACTTAAGGTGCAGCTATACTGTAGATATAATGCAGTTCGACACCACTTTAACTGACATGGCTCCATCCTACAGAAACCTAGGATTTGTAGGTTTACAAGCTCTTTAGCTTTCTCTGCCAAAGAATGCTGATGCCTTACAAAATTATAAATCCCAGGATTTTGTAGGCTGGAGCCATGGCAATTAAAGGAGATTATCGCATTACTTTTGCGATCCGCCTTCCTCTAAGTTACATCCCGCATCTATGTTTGCATCAGGTTTGGTGAGTTAAAACCAGGAAAAGTTACCCAGTTAAGTATACATGATTCTGGCCACTGTTTTCTGTGCAAAAATAATGTGTGTGAATTTTAAGCAGTCCCAAACTGTGAATAGTCATCAAAAACTGTGCAGTTTTCAAAGACTTTCTCACACTAGGAAAGAAATTACTAAAATATGTGTTGCTTCCTTTGAGAATGAAATTGTCAAAGAATTAAGTTCCCAATCCTCAGTTTGAAAGCATTCTCTGCTTAAAGGGTTAAATTTACAGCGCTTCATAAATAAAGGTTAATAATAATAATTGTCAGATCATCTGGTTTAAAGATCAAACCAAAAACAGGGAGAGCAGCAGGGGTCTTCAAGTCACCCAACAGTTATAACACCTGGACCAGGCACAGAAATCACAGGATGAGATTGCTATATTTGTTTTTTAAAAACCATTGTTTCTACATTTGCATCTGTCCATGTAAATTTTATGCAAACGATCCCTTTAGTTGATCCCTTTCTCTTTTGGGGGGAACATTTGGCCATTCTCCATAGAAACTCATTTCCATGGTTTGTTGTGATAAAAACCATGACAACAAAACCCATTTATATTTGTGTCACATAGAGATGGCCTAAGAATGCTAACAAGAGTCAAGAGCCCTTGTTCTAAGATGGATATAGTCAATGGTGGAGAGTTTTGCACTATTCTAGAAGATGGTTGTGTTTTGATAAAGGTTTTGCCTGAAAGGCTTCAACTGGCAAATTCAGTTAGTAGTTGTACTACAATAAAGAACTGGATTACAGTATTAGTCAATAGGTAAACATGATTTGGAGGATGAAAGTCAACACTCCTTTCATAAAGAAAGCGGTGCTTCCTAAAGCTTTCTCAGAGTGTGCCAACAACAATATGAGTAGGAGCCAACCTGTCAATATACAGGTACACTCATTTTTCAGAAGTCTTTGCAGAAAAGTCATTTAACAAAGGCTTTTAAGAAAAGAGTTGTGGAATAAGGTGATGCATTTTTTTCCATTTTATAAAATGTGTGATACTTTATTAGAAGGGTGTCTCCAGGTGTGAAAAGGGACAGACTTCATGAGCCTTTGTTAGCTGTAGAGAAGATTTCAGAAAGCATAGCTTGCATGACAAAGGTGAGAGGGGCCCCAACCCTCTTTTGTATCTGGCTACCCTTCAGCCATTTTGTATGAAGATTAACCAGGGGTAGCCCTATCGTTATGCAGAGGAAAATAGTGACTTTGAACAACAGAATCTAGTGAGCAGCTCTGAGGCTTTGGAGGTGGTGCCAGATGATTTGTTTACAAGTTAAGTAAATTACAAGAGCCAGCATGATCTAGTGGTTTGAGTGCTGGACTATGATCCTGGAGACCAGGGTTTTAATCCCTGCTTAGGCATGGAAATCCAATCAGGCAAGTCAGTCTCTCTCAACCTCAGAGGAAAGCAAAGGCAAAACAAAAACAAATGTCATTTAGAAGCCCTGTGGATTTCAAAGATATTTGAGGTTGGAATATTTTGAAAAACATACATTTGGAAGATAATTTCTCACCAATCTGTCCTTCCCAATGTTATCTGGTTTATCTTGACAAGCAAAATGAGGCTATGTGACAGCACTGGAACAAAGGATTAGGCTTGTGTGATTTCCTCACATGGTTTAGTTGCCTGCCATTGGAAACAGAATGCTCATTTCCATGGACTTTTTGTCTGACCTGGCACAGGTTGTTGTACATCTCTTAAATATAAACCACTTTGTCTAATATATCTAGTGGTGTCGCTGTGTCCTGGGCTGAGTTTCTTTGTTTCAATAATCAAACCTGGTAAGTCTGTCACTAACATGTGCATGTCTTTGGGAGACACTAAAAATACTACACTAAAAAATATGGCCGCCACATGAAAAAAACATGGGTAACAGCCTTTCATTAGAAAGGGGGTCTGTTCTATCTGTTTAAAGGGATTATTTATGGAGTCTGCAGTGTCATTCAAGATTTGCTATGGCCCATTAAATATCCACCTGGACGTTGCATCATTTAACAACTGGAATGTGTAAGCTTTTTTGCTTTTCTAAGACTGCACATGGTGGACATTCTGCATTGTATATATATACATTTGTAAATTCATCTGAGATGAACCGTGCAATGGAATAAAAGATGTATCCATTCACATGGTGCAAGCCCTTGCTCATTATTTCAAATAATTTCTTTATTTGTTATATACATTTGCAGACTGTTTGTTTGCCTTATTATACCCATAGCTTTTTGTTTGTTATCTCATGACAACATCATGGAGTAGATTTACTTAGATGATGGTATCTACTCCTCATGTAAACAGACATCATACAGACCTCTCTCCATCCTGGTATAAGCCAAAACAGAACAAAACAAAAACCTCTTTCTCTCTCTTTCATTCCTCTTATTGTGTATCTGGTTCGAGAATGAAGTACAGATGCTTAATATGGAACACCCTAATATCTGCTTTAATTTCTTGGAGATAGTTTTCTTAGGACCACACTATGGGTCTTGACAGACCAGCGATAAACGCCGGCCTCAGGGCAGAGTGGGGACATGGTGTCCACATGACACATGCCCCAATGCTGCCCTGATGCTGCCATCATGCAGTGCACCCGACCACACAGCAGGCGGCATCACAGTGCTCCTTTGGCGCTGCATCCAGATGATGCAGAGCCAAAAGGAGCACCAGAAGGTGCCACCATGTGGCAAAGGTGCCACCATGTGGCAAAGGTGCCATTTCCACGGTGCAAAAAGGAGCCGCTTTTTGCAGCTCCTTTTTGCATCACGGAAATGCCAGATCAGGGCCGCAGCATGTAAGGGTGGTCTGTTTAGCCCCAATGTCATGTGGTTTCCTATTTTGATATTTTCCTCCCCTTTAAAAGGTACTGGAGAGAACAGTAGAGGTGGATCATGAGTGTGGAATGAAGGAATGCAGGTTCTATCCAGTGAACCCATGAACATGCCAGAGATTGAACTGGGGACTTTCTCTGTGCAAAGTGTATGTCACAGACTGCAGCCCCTCCCATCCTTGGAATAAAGGAATTGATCATATTGAATGAATTGTGCACTGACAGGAAAATGGCATCTGTTAAAAGTTGAGCTGGCAGCCAGATTTTCCATTCAGAGCAGCTCCTCAAGATCACAAAAAGAGAGCTGCAAAATAAAATTCCTCTGGCCGGTTTCATTCACGCCTTGAACATTTGGTCCTTAAACACAGTAGTGAAGGCACAATTCATTATTTAGCTGTGGAAATTCATAATTACAGAGTCTGAGGATGACTTCAAGACTTGCTAGGCTCAAGGCAAAAATCCCTTTGCAAACAGGTACACTCAAGAGTCAAGGATACAGTACTTTTACGGGAGACTTCAAGACATGATGGGCTCAAAAGTTTGTTGTTGTGTGCCTTCAAGTCAACTTATGCTGACCTTAAGGCAAACCTATCATGGGGATTTGTTGGCAAGATTTGTTCAGAGGGGGGTTGCTATTGCTATTGCCTTCCCCTGAGGCTGAGATCATGTCTTGTGCCCAAGGTCACCCAGTGGGTTTTATGGCCAAGCTGGGAAATGAATCCTGGTCTCCAGAGCCATAGTCTAGTGCTCAAACCACTACACCATGCTGGGCTCAAAATTACCTTGTGTCTTTAACTTGTGCTAGGGTTTCAGAGATCTACAAAGATTGAAAATTTAGAATTTGCTAGACTCGAGTTCAGTATTCACGCTGGGCTAAGCTCAAGGCCAGAATGCCTTGTTGTACGTCATTCAGGCTGAGATTCCAGAATGTCCTAGAGTTGTGCTAGAATTGTTACTAGTTCATCCATGTGTTGTTTATTTGATTCTGGGAACAGCAGTGCAAGACTGAACATAGCATAATAAAAGCCATTACAAAACAATGCTGTCTCCAATTTGCCTTTAGGAAATGGGAGCCATTTTGCATAACATAAAGCTATATGAAATGAATAGGTGACATTATATTAAGTTTAGTGTGCTTTGGATTCAACCCCAAACCTAAGCTGTCTTTCCTTTTTGATATGTCTTTCATGTTCCAGATCCACGCCCACCTTGTCAGATATCAACAGTACTGGAGGAAACAGAAGTTGATAAAAGTTCCTTTGTGAGCCGAAATAATTTTTATCAAGCCCTTTCCTCTCAGAGCTACCCAGCCCTTCCCTGAGATTAGAGAAATCCCGCTTTGCAGTGATTAACTTCAAAAAGTATAGAAGAAAGAATCAAAGGGGCTAGATTGCTTTTGCCTTCCACTTGCATTTTATATTTAAGAATAAGTCATAGCTGTGAATTGTGGAGGACTCCAAGATATGGTCCTGATGTCCTGCTTAAAATTATGTACAGGTTTATTTTATTATTTATTTATTTCCAGGATTTATATCCCGCTTTCTCCACAATGGGATTCAAGATTTTCATGCTCAACAGCTATGTCCATCTGAACAACTATCCAGGGTGGCTACTGGTCTTGCATCTTAACCTATTTTCTAGTCTAGCATATCCTACTTTTATATATTCTAGTCTATATTCTAATTTCCCCATCCTTAAGTGGAAGGGCTCTCAGGTCAAAAGCATCCCATGCCCTGAGATTTCATCATCAAAACCTGAACTCTATGGACAGTGCCCCCTGATGTCACAGGGGCAAGGCCTCATGATGTCACTGAACATGATACATTAAGCATTAACTACACTTGCTCAGAGCATGTCATTCAAATAAAAACACAAATTTAATCAATGGGATAAGAAAGGAAGTGGAGAAGAGAAATGTTTGTTTGCACTGGCGGTAAACCCCATACTCACCCCAAAACTGCACCACAGTTTAACAGTCTGTAGCAGCTCTGATAATGCCACACTCACCATAGTGAAATCGGAATAACCTGGAAGAAAAGAGTAGTCCTACAATGATCATGTGTCCTATAGTGTGCCATATTTTTGAATCAAACATCCTAAGAAACCCCCATTATAGGTTTGCCTTAGGGTCCCCATAAGCTGGAAAGGACATGAAGGCACACAACACACACATGCACACACACACACTAAGTAGGAACAAGAGCAGGGATGGATAGTGTGATGAATTCTTAATGTCTGAGCACAGTGTGTGATACTTAGAGATTTGTCACATTGCCATAATTATACTGCTGTGACTCTCCTTTAACTGCTATAGTTCTAGACAATGGCATTCTGGGTTGTGAAGTCTCTGTCAGAGAGCTCTGGCACCTCAACTGGCTACAAACCATGGAGGCATGGAGTTAAGTGGAATCATAGTGCAATAACTGTGTAGTGTGAAAAGGCCCCTAGGATGAGAAAGGAGAGTTACTTGAAACTGTGAGAATGGGGAAGGGGGTGGTGGTTTTCATGTGTAGTTTTTAGGAGCTCTGAGGAGCTTTCAGAGGCAGGCAGTACTATCCTTCTCCTCACTGCTGCTGCTAAGTGACAAACCACTGCTGGATAAGCTAAGTTTATACTTTCCTTTCTGAATGGTGAGAGGCCTATGG
This sequence comes from Sceloporus undulatus, assembly GCF_019175285.1. Classification (NCBI taxonomy): domain Eukaryota; kingdom Metazoa; phylum Chordata; class Lepidosauria; order Squamata; family Phrynosomatidae; genus Sceloporus; species Sceloporus undulatus. The sequence continues at coordinate 32,663,176 of NC_056523.1, read as the reverse complement.
AAACATTAGAAATTATATTAATACTGGAAATAAAAAAGTCATACATAGTAGCAAAGCAAGCAAGCTTCATGTAAGATATAATGTGCAAAAGTGCTGAATTAAAAGCAACAGAGTCATGACATTCCATTTTTTAAAAGTGCTGTCTCTTGAAATGTTTATAAAAGGGAAGAAGTCCCTTTGTTTACTCTGTGCTGGAAATCAAGCATTCAGTATTTGCTTTTGTTGCTTTCTTTCCCCCTGTGCAACTGCCTCCAGATGGCATGGGCTCTGGATAATGCCTGGAGTCATGGAATGTGAGTCTGAATATTGCTGAGAAAGGATCTGTCACATCACCTTTGTCCAGAAAAACCAGCACAGCAAAGAACCCATATATATAAAAATTCTAAAAAGCAAACTTTGAATTTTTAGAAGAGATACCATTTTACTACACCATTATATATAATGGGACTTGAACATCCACAGATTTTTGTATCCATGGGAGGTCCTGGAACCATACCCAACAGATACCAAGGGCTCACTATATACACTGAGAGCCAGTGTAGATTTCCTTGGATTTTGAGAGAAAAGTGCTTTTACTTATTATTACCCTATACTACTGATGGCTTTCATATCAGTGGGATGTGGGATCTCCTCACAGTCCTTTCTTACAACTTTATTGCACAAGAAAACAAAGCAGAAATGGAGTCGGAGACTAGCAGCTTTCTCCATGCCTTACCACATTACACTGTAGCACTTCAGTTCTCTTCTCACAGGAAATAGTTGTAAAAGCATGTCTATTGTCTAACTGAGAAAATCTGTTCAACAAAAGACACACTTTGACAACTGTCTCCTGTGGGAAGAGAACTGAAGTGCTACAACGCCATGTGATATGTCATGGAGAAGCCACTGCTTTCTGGCTCTGTTTCAGCTTTGTTTTCTCATGAGTTAAAGCTCTGTTTAAATTTAAAGATGTTTTCAAAGGTGCTGAGCCCTATGCCCAATATAGGACCAACACTTTTGTAAATAAAAGAATAACAATAATAATAGCCCATGAGAGTTATTGCACCAAGGTCAACTAGGCTCAGTCTGATGTACAGAATTAATACAGTCTGATACTACTTTAACTGCCACGCCACAGTGCTGTGGTTTTCTGTCATTTGTAGTTTTGTGAGATATTTAGCCTCCTCTGTCAGAGAGCTCTGGTGCCACCACAAACTACAGATCCCAGTATTGCACATAGGATGAAGCCATGGAACTTGAAGTGGTGTCAAACTGCGTCATTTATGCAGTGCAGTTGCTGCCTTAGTGAGCTTTATGGCAGAATGGGGATTTGAAAATTAGTCTTCCACCCTGAGTTGAATCCATGGTTGTTGTTCATTGCTGTGTGTCTTCAAGATGACTCTGATTTATAATGACTCTCTCATAAGGAGTCATCATAAGTCAGAGTCATCTTGAGGTTGCCAAGATTTATTCTGAGGAGGTTTGCCATTGCCTTTCTCTTACACTGAGAGAATATGAGTTGCCCAAAGACACCCAGTGGGTTTCCATGTGTGAGTGAGGACTCAAACCCTGGTTCCCAGAATCGTAGTCCAACATTCAAGTCATTACATCACACTTGCTCTCTCTGCTACCCAACACTTTTGTCAATGATCTAAGGAGCTGGGATGATGCCAGCTACTATTCCAAAGAGCTGAAAAAGCTAAAGGAAAATGGCAACTGGAGAGCTGTGAAGAGAGCCAATAATAGAACCTGCTACAGCTCATATATCTCCAGCTGAGAAACAGGAAGAATATTGCTGCTATTTCTGTCAGCTTAGATTTTCTATAATATCCACTGTAAACTGTCATAGCTTCTCCTGAAATGGGTTGTTGTTGTTGTGCACCTTCAAGTCATTTCCAAGTTATGACAACCCTAAGGTGAACCTGTCATACAGTTTTCTTGGCAAAATTTGTGCAGAGGGAGTTTGCCTTTGCCTTCCTCTGAAGCTGAGAGAGAATGACTTGGCCAAGGTTTCAATGTCCAAGCAGAGATGAAACTGTAAATTCCAGTGTCCTTGTCCACCAGCCAAACTACTGCATTAACCTGAGTCTCTCATGGGTAGGTGGTGGGATTTTAATAAAATGGGGGAGCATACAATCTTATGAACCACCAATGGCAGTCTAGAGTGATGCTGGAAAAACACATTTTGCCACCTCATCTGCTCTTTAGGGTAACTAGTGATTTGGATGTCAGGAAATTGGAAGGACTTCATACGAGTCAACCAATATTTTGCCTTTCTAGAAGTATGTCTGGATGGGAAACAGTAGAGGGCTTATTCAACACAGGTACCAAATTGTGGAATGACCGTCATTAAGTGTACGGTGTCCCTCTTTTATAGCAATTAAGCCAGGTTTGGAATATATTTCTGGTTAAGGCCATGTAGCAGAAATACCCCAAACCATCCTAGAAAGGAAAAAGAAAATTAATTGCAACAGGAAGAAATGTAATTAAATGTAATTAAATGTAATTTTTCTGCATTTAAGCAGAAAAAAATGAAATTCACAGATACAGGATGGGCTATACCTGCCTTGTCAATGTACATGTAGAAGAGATCTAGAAGTCTTAGCAGACCACATGCTGAATGTGAGTCAACAGTGTGATGTAAATGTAAATGTAAATGTAAATGTAATTTGTCAATTTGTTATGGATGTTTTTATATTGTTGTACACCGCCCTGATTATATAGAAAGGCGGTATAGAAATAATTTTTTTATTATTTTATTATTTATTATGTGGCAGCTAAAAAAACCAAAACAATGTGATTTTAGGCTGCATCAATAGGAAGGAGTATAGTGTCTAGAAGATTGAGGGAAGTTCTGGGGTGTTGCCTGGTGTGGTCCGCACTCCCCATACACACACCCCAGTGACACTACTGCTATGAAGAGCATAATAGGGAGCTGAGTATGTTTATTCTGGAGAAGAGAACATTACATGGTGACATAATAGTTCAAATATATGACAAAGTGTCATATTGAGGATGGAACAAGCTTGTTTTCTGCTGCTCCAGGGACTAGGACACAGAGCAATGGATCCAAGCTACAGGAAGATTCAAAGTTAGGAAGAACTTCCTGAGGATAAGACCTGTTTGATAGTGGAAATGCTGTCTTGGATTGTGGTGGAATCTCCTTCTTTGGAGGTTTTTAAACAGAGGCTGGATAGCCATATGTAGTAGGACAGACAGAAAGTTGATCACTGAAGATTATAATACCCAGCAAGCTCACATGTGGTGATATAGTCTTTCAGATAGTCGGGACCTAAACTTTATAAGTCATAACCATCATTTTGAATTGTACCCAGTTGTTCAACAAGTGAGTTAAATGCCCCCTATTACCAGCTTCAGTCAGCAATCTGGGTGGAGTATTTTTGACCTCCTGAAGTTTCCAAACTCAAAGAAACACTGGATTTCAATAAGAAATGTTTTTAAAAATTAAAAGCTCTCCTCTACTATTTGCCCCTCACTTTAGCAGTCATCAAGATGAGTCTACATGCCACCCACCCCATGAGCTTCCCCTGATACAATTATCAGTCACAAGCATTAAAATAAAGTTTGCCAGCAAGCCAGATCGAGACTGGGAAATTTTTGTAAAAATGGGAAAGGAAAGAAATTGAGCAGATCTATCATGCTGCCCCAAAGTTGCACACCTTTTACAAAATGGTTACAGATGAGCAGACCCCATTATTTACCCAGTCCCTGATTAGTCAGCCCTTTTAAAATTTAGAAAGCGAAAACTGAATTCACCAGCCAACCAGCCCAGTGTTAGAAAGCCTGCCTAAAAGTAGAATTCATCTGTCCCAAAGCAACTTTTCAATTTAAAAAGGGGTAGAAATCTGAACATCCCATAATATAGTTATCGATCCAGCTATAGTTTCATTAGGTACCAGTATTAGTGGACATGGCTGGAATGGCATACATGGCACCAGAACAGATAGTGTGAATGACAAGTAGACCCAGCCATGTGGAAAGGCATGGCGATGGAGGAGCTTGCTGAATGAGCAACACACACACAGAGAGAGAGAGAGAGAGAGAGAGAGAACTTTATCGCATGAACCACTCCCAGAACGGAATGGAAGGGGCCAGGAACAAGTGAGGGATGAGTGGGGGATGCATTTTATCGTGCACACAAGTCCCTCTCTCATTCTGTTCCATTTCCTATCCGTTCCCCATCCGTTCCAGAGGAGGAGATTTTTGATAACTGTTCAAAACAGTTCTCAAAAATCTCCTCCTCTCTGGAATGGACTGGGAATGGAAGGGCAGGGAACGGAATGAGTGAGGGTCTCTGTGTGCAGTTAAATGCATCCCCACACTTTCCGTTCCCTTCCTGGCTCCTTTGGGACCATTCTCATCGTGTCCCAGGAGCCCTGGGCGATAAATTTCACAGAGTGCATTTCTGATGGAAACAGAAAGCTAAAAGATGAGTTCTGCCAAGACCAGAATCCCCTTTTCATCTCTTGTATATTCCTAAACACCCCTTCCTCCTGCCCTCTCAGTTCTGGGGACTCCAGAGCTTGTCTAGGTGTTGTAAAGTATATGAAGCATAATTGATCAGAATCGAACCTTCTCATCTCCCTAATATTAAAACAAACTGGAAACCTTCTCAGGGGCCATTCAGACTACATTTTAACCCGGTTCTGGATTCAAAATTTGCACATGAAGTTCATATTGGGCCCAATTCTGTCACAATCCATGTTGAAGCTTGCACAAGGAAATGCCCCTTGCCCGAGGGTATCCAGAATCAGGCTAAAATCCGTCTTTTCTCTGCGAAATATGAACTTGCCCTTGATCATGATCGGGGCAAATTTAGGGAGGGATTAAGGTGAGAGGGCGGGCAGAGGTCAGAGCATTCCCTCCCCTCATCAGAGGGGAGGGGGAGAAGGAAAGAGCCGAAGGAAAAGAGGGGATCTGGATGCAAAGGGTGAAGAGGATAAAAGGAGAAATCAGGGTGACAAGGGCAGAGGCAGGTGGGGGGGAGTGGAGAAAGAGGAGGAGGAGGAGGAGGAGGAGGAGGAGGAGGAGGAGGAGGAGGAGGAGGAGGAGGATTGCCCAGGGAAATAGGGCTGTGGGGCCAAGCTGGGGGATGTAGGGAAATGGATGCAGCAGCAGCAGCCTCTTTTGACAATTTATGCGCATGATTTTTTGGGTGCTTGCTTTCCTCTTGCTCCTGGAACTTAAGAGTTGTTGTTGTTGTTGTTGTTGTTGTTATTAGTGTTATATGCGGATGCTACAGTCAGAATGCCTGCGCTGCATTTCCCTTTTATTCCCAATTGATTCCATTGGTCTACTTTAGCTGGAACTGACAGGTCACTCTCTCTCAGCCTCAGTGGAAGGCAATGGCAAAGCTCCTCTAGCAGGAGGAAAAGGGTCAGGTCAGGTCAGGTCAAAGGCAGGGCATGAACGGAGCTCCCATCAGGCACCTCCTCACCTTTTTTATTTTTTTAAAAAATGTTTTTGACAAAATATGTGCATGTTATTTTTTCTTGAGGCAGATATATAGATGCCTAGAACATGGCTAGCTGCTAGTTCACTTTCCCTTCTATTTGCTGGCTTCCAGCAAAGGAGAAATGTTGCAAAGGGCTAGACTTTTTTTCCTTTGCGAATCGATGCTATAATTCGAATGTTACATTTGTTGCTCTTGTCAATTAGGCAACAGGCAAAACAATACATGCTTTTGCTACTGTGTCTCTTCAGGGCTAGCCCTGAAAAGCTTTTAAAAGCAAAAAAGAATGCAAGGCAATCACATCCTTTTCTGGCATTTCCAAGATGAGGAATTTATTATTATTATTATTATTATTATTATTATTATTATTATTATTAGTGCAAGAGGCATTCTGGGGTGGCAAGGAGTGGGGGATACAAGATGCATTAACTTGCATTTTGGGGTTGAAAATGGGGCCAAGGGCAGATCATAACCTGCACTGACCCAAATGCCAACAACACACACACACACACACACACACACACACACACACACAAGGTTTTAAATTTTGATGTGCGCACTTTGGGGCATTTTGTGCATGGCTCTTTTAAAAAGGAGGGGGGAGTACACTTCTGATGCCCCTGCAAACGTCACCTATGACGATTGCTTGATTGACAGCAGGCGCCCTCGAGTTAAACCCGATAAGGCATTTGGGTTAAAATGCCCCTCAGTCGTAGTGGGCACTCGCTCACGGAGAGATTTGGGGAGGGGCATCCAGATCTACCCAGGTCCACCCACATTAAATGGGCCAGTGGGAATGGGACCTCGGGTTCTGTTGAGGGGAAACCAAGCTTTTGGTTTCCCACAGAATCTCTATGGATAGGGGTTGGTTTTGAGGGTATAAATAGCATCCCGAAATGTAAGCTTTTTGATTCAGTTCCCTCCCCGTCCCTTGCATGGACAGTGACTACTGGCCTGCGTTCCTTGACTGTTTCCATTTTGCCTCCCAAAACCTGCATCCTCAAGCCTCATGGCTTGAGTGTTCATATTTCCCAGCTTTCCGTGGACTCTTTTCTTCAAGACAGGTAGCTATTACGTCATCTAATCCTAAAACTCTGCTATCCCCCTTTTTTGTTCTATTTCATTTATCTCTGTACACTGGTTGTTTGAATGGTGTGTGTGTGTGTGTGTGTGTGTGTGTGTGTGTGTGTGTGTTCTTTTATATTTCTTCTAATAAAAGTCCATGTAGTTCCCCATGCCTGGAGTCTCTATCAGTTATTCCCAGTAATAAAATAATAAATAAAATTTTTATTTCTATCCCGCTTTTTGCCAGGCAATCAAAGCGGCGGCAATCAAAGCAGTATAGTGCTAGTGCTTAGTTCCTGCATAGGTTACCCCCTCTCGCAAAACAAAGCTAAATATTCCCCAAATTAATTAAGGATAGATTGCAACTGTCAGTGGAGTCTCCACAAACCCCATACATTTAAGGTAACAGGAGCCCAAATGTCAAAGACAAATTATTTTAAAAGATGAAACAAAACAGGAAAACACTAAACACAGGAGATTCAGCTGGAGGTTTGTGCATGGGAAAATACACACATACATATTAAATCATCCAGATAGATACAGTCATACCCATATAGAACATGTGAGTTAAGTAATAGAAATTAAGGGTGCCTCCAGATAGAAGGATTGTATATAATGTGCCAAAGGGCCTGTGCAGGTATTCTGTCTTTTATTTCACCTCCACATATTTTTTCTAGTAAGAAAAATTGTGGAAACTGCAACTGCAGTTCACAGCCTATGAATCAAAAATTCCCTTTAAAAAGGGAAGAGAGAAAGTCTTTGTGTGTACAGCTGTTAAGGAGATGGGCTTCAAATTTACAGGGGATATTTGCTCTGCTCTTGGCCATTGTTCTCCTATGTTTGAGCAGAGATGGAGAGGGAGAGAGAGGAAATGCCATGGGCTGTTATGGTTCTTCCACAGGGAACTTTCATCGTATATTACAAATTGAATATCCGTTATCTAAATTGCTTGGGACCAAAAGTGTTTGGAAGCTGGGATTTTTCAGATTTTCAGCCTTGCATCTCTCTCTAGCTTTGCATTGTTGTTGTTAAGTGCCCTGTGGATGAGACATCTCCAAGCCCCCCTGTCTTCCACTGGTCTGCTTAGGTCTTGTAGATTCATGCCTATGAAGCTATGCCATTTGAATTCCAAAAATCCAAAATGTTCCAAAAGCAGAGCCTCAAAGTGTTGTGTCCATGCCTAAAAAGTATTGGATTTTGGAGAATTTAAGATTTTCAGAGAAGGATACTCAACCTGTATTAAAGTTTTACTAGGGAAAGAAAGAATATTAGAAAATATTTGGGGAACATGCTTCTTGAGTTTCAGGAAATCCTGATAAGGAGAAACCTGGACTAATGAGAACCTTTGCAATTGGGGGCTTACCGTGCACAAAGTTTGCACTTTTTTGTGCAGGCAACAGTAGGAAATGCTGTTTTCGGCACACACATAAAAGAAATTCACATTCAATTTTTTTTTTCAAAATAAATCCCAACCTGGAAAAAGTGAAAGAAAATTGTTGAAATGACTTGTTGCTTCCTTGGACAATGAAATTAGTAAAGAATTACATCTCTAAATTTTACTACATTTTCTTGACAGAAAACCACAGGAGAGCTACTAACTGAAGTCACCAGTTGTCTGGACTTCTCCCAAAAGTCCATAAATTAAGCAATGTACAGTATGCTTTCTAAATTCCCAAAATATCTATATAACTCTATTGTTATGAAACATCTCTCTCTCTCTCTCTCTCTCTCTCTCTCTCCCCCTCTGCCTCTGCCTCTGCCTCTCCTTTTTGGAAGGTAGGGGAACCATGCAGCCCTCCAAAGTTTGCTGAACTTCAACTCCCAGCATTTTTTGCCATTGTCTATGCTATTAGGGTTGCTGAAACTTGTAATCAAACAGAGGACCCTACGATTCACGCCCTTGCTTTTAGAGAAGCTAAAATTCATAGGCCATGAATAGTCTCTGTTTCTCTGATTCCTTGAATGTGTAGTTTTCACAACGTTAAGGAACTACAGTATTGTCACAGATAGGGAAGTACACATTTTCAGTGATGCATTCTCCAGGAGGTAAGGCAATTGAATCATCTGAAAATATTAGTTCCATTGATTCCTGAGGTTTATTGCTAACCCTTCAGTTTAGCCTGTTGCATTAGCAGCCCAAAATAGTGGAGTAGTTCTCAGGTCATTCTGAGGCAGGGTACACAGTGACCCTTCCAGCAGCAGAAGAATCAACTGAAAAATGACCTATTCTCAGAGCTGAACCCCAGGGCCTGAGAAACCAACAGGTGAACAAGGTTTAGAAGCTTGTTTTGCTTCTTTTTTTCCCCTGCAGTGCTAAACCACACCAGCCGTCACTGCTCTGACAGCTGTGTGCTTTACTGCCATCCCACTTTTATTGCTTCGCTTTCTTCCTTTCCTCCAGGTTTTTTTTTAAATGGGGGTGGGTGGGTTAAAATTTATAGCTAGCAGAAATAAGTGATTACTCTTGGCAAATTAAGTGAAGGGATCAATTGTTCCATATGGAAAGAGCCAAAGAACTCAGGGCTCTATTCACAAGGGAAGACTGATGTGCTAAAGGGCAAAGGAATGCCACTTTTATTGTGTGGTAGAGAATTTTCACATTTAGGTCCAAATTCCTAACGAAAGTGTGGTATTCAAGAGACCTCTCTATACAAGGGCTTGATAGATTGCCTGCGTGAGCAGACGGGACATTCCAAAGGACAAAGGTTCACTGTTCATGTCCTCTTGTCTCAAGGAGTGTGGGACCCTCTGTTGGACAACTCTCCAGGGTGGGCCTCCGAGGGATCTGATGCACAAGTCATCCAAACAACATGGAGGCACACTACATCAATTCCCTATCGCTCTTCTTATCCACTTTATAAAACCAACACTGTTTTTTTTTTAATATTCTTGCTGCTGTGTGTGTTTGTGTGTGTTGTGTGCCTTCAAGTCATTCCCCGCCTATGGTGACCCAAAGGCAAACATATTGTAGGGTTTTCTTGGAAAGATTTGTTCAGAGGAAGTTCACCATTGCCTTCTCCTAAGGGTGAGAGCATGTGCCCTGCCCAAGGTCACCCAGTGGTTTCATGACCAAGTAGGAATCGAACCCTGGTCTCCAGAGTCATAGTCCAATGCTCAAACCACTGTGCCACACTGGCTATGTTTAGAATATCTCTACCATTTACCAGAAGTTCTCCACTGTCCATTTTTATAACAAATGAAAACTGGTTCTTAAACAGGAAAGAGATATTTTAATTGGGGGGGGGGGGGTTTTTGGGGGGGGGGGCGTTTCTGAATGTGCACATGTGTAGACATAATTATTGGGGAATGTGAGAGATATCCACTGGGGTTTGGTTGTGATAAAGTCTTAATTTTGTTATACACCACAAGTATAACTATGCAGCATTCTGATCACTTTTAAAAATATTGCTCTCATTGTTGTTAGCTTTTTATATCCTGCCTTTCCCCCAAAATGGGGATCAAATGGGCTTACACATTAAAATGATTACAGTATCATTAAAACAAACACAAAGTTAAAATCAAAATAGAAATAAACTATTAACAATATGGAAACACAGTTTTTTGTAGGTTTCTCGGGCTATGAGGCCATGTTCTAGAAGAGTATACCCCTTATGTTTAGCTGGCATCTTTAGAGAATGCTGGCATGGAAGAGCCACTATATACTGTTGGTTGAGAGGAAGGGATTTGCATGTTAATCTCTGTGTTGATCTGTTGTTGAATGGCAAGGTCTCAGGGTGGCTATTTAATTAATGATCCATTGTCTACTGGGAAACCTCCCTCACCTTCGGTGGTTTTCATTTGCACTTGCTGGGTCTTGATTTTGGTGTTTTTCAGGACTGGTACTTTCAGGGTTTCTTCTTTCCTGTTGAAGTTGTCCAAGTGTTTATGGATTTCAGTGGCTTCCCTGTGCATTCTGACCTGATAGTTGTTGGCATGGTCCAGAATTTCAGTGTTTTTTTTTCTGTTTAAAACAATATAGCACAGCCTTACAAGCCCTTATCTTGAAATACTTCAATTGTAAAAGCTGTCAGAATAGAAGAGCCTTCTCCAAAGAACAGTAAACAGGGAGCCATTCTAGCCCCACTACAGAGGACATTTCAGAGCCTGTGGTGGCCAATGAAAACATTCTCTCTTTCATTAATACCAAAAGAACCTTAGACACTGATGGGACCAAGAAGAAGGCCTGTTCTGAAAATTTCCAAGTCCAAGCAGGTTCATACAGAGAGACACAGGGGCTCTCCAGACTTCCTCAAAGGGGCAGTTTTTCTCCAGAGGGACGCTGCAGCACTCAAACCGTGCAACGTCCCTCTGGACCAAAAAGAACCTGGAAAACCTGGGTTCTTCTTGGTGCTTGGGGACACCATCATCAGTGCACCATTGGCACACTGTGATGCATCCATGACACAAGTGCAGTACCCGGAAGTGCGGATGCGCTGTGGCGTTTGTGTCATGGACACATGCCCCGTATGGATGGCACCGCATAAAGATGGTGCCATCCATATGTTCTAGGGTTCTGGAACATGGGGATGCTGTGCACTCCAGAACCCTAGAATTGTCCCCAGGCTGCCGCAAACCAGCAGTCTGTACCGGGCCCCAGTCAGTGAAATAGCCTGGAACCAAGTTATATCAGGCTTTACAGATCATAATTAGCAGTTTGGATTGTGCCAGGAAACACACTAGCACCCTGTCTGCACGGGCCAAATAAACCAGCCTATCTCCGGCCTCTTGGCAGGGAGTCTGAATGGCACAGGGCCCAATCTCTGAGTTTGGCATGAATAGACCAGATGATGTCCTCCTGTTAATGCAAAGTTTTAAAACTCCCTCTTTGCTCCAGATCTTCCAGCCAGCCTGCTGTTCTGCCAGCCAGCTGTTCAAAATGTGTCCCGCTGTTCCAACCAGTGTGTCTGCCATTGCTCTAGGTTGCTCACTCTGAGGTCAGAACAAGGTGCCCAGCCATGTGATCATAGCTGGGTACCTCATTCTGACCTCAGGGTAAAGCAACCTGTGGCAGCAGTGGACACACCAGTAGGCACAGTGGGATGAATTTTAAACACCAACCCATCAGAATAGATGGACTGAGGTAACGGGGGGAGGTTGGGGCAACTCCAGGATACTCCAGGCTGCCCCCAGAGTATCCTGGCCAGTGTAGAAAGAACCTGGGTGGCAGCTGAGCTGTTGGAGCAGGGGGGTTGTAGAATTCCTGTAACTAGCCCCAGTAAACACTCTGCTGAAGCTCTGAAGTTTACAAACACTCCCCAAACATACTCTCCAAGTTGCTAAAATAAGTATTTAAGATCTTTTGGAATAATAAGAAAATTTAAAAAAAACTTATTGAGCCCTTGAAACTATCACTGCAGCTAATTACTATATTTATATTTCTATTATTTCATTTATACACTGTTTTTATCCACGTGTGAGACTCAAGATGGCTAGGGTTTTTCTCTCTGCAAATGTCCATTCTCTGGGAAGAAATATGCTGTAGCCTGTTAAACAGAGAGAGAGAACCCAAAACTTTTCCCATCTGGGAATGGTCTATGGAGGCTTCCTTTCATGTTAGGACTGATAGCACTTTGGAAACCTGACAGCCCAGATGTACTGTAGCTCAGGGTGACTAATTTCAACAAGCTGCTCACACTGTTACAAAAGGCAGATCTGCTGGCATTTTTACTCCTAACCACCTGGTTTGGACAAACAGTCTCTGCAAACAGCACATATGTCATGTAGGGTGGACTCAGGGGGTGGAGGGAAGAATGCAAGAGCTGAAGCGCTTAAAGCTGTTTTTCAGGCCAAGGATTACACAGAGGGAGGTGTGGGGGGAGGGCTTTCAGAGCTGCTCTTCAGATGATCCATCACATAAGACTATGAGTTATTTTGTACATTGTGGAAGAACCTTTAAACATCAGGATACCTAGTGCTCACAACTTTTCTTTTTTATTAATGACAGGCAAAGGTACCCTGACAGCAAACCAACCAACCCTCAAAAGATTTATAGAGCTCTTTATGCTCAATCTGCATAAATATTTCACAAGTGGAGATCTCAAGCCAGCATCATGATAGCAGACACCTGCTCATTCAGGGTTAGGCAACTTTCAGAATCATGGGAGGGTACACAGTGGCACTCTCCAAACTCACTGCTGGCCACATGTTGGCATCCATTAAATTTACCACAGTACAGTAATGGCCAAAAGCATCACTTCTCATTTAAACAAGATGCATATTCTTCCCCCCACATCCTGACACATATGAGTTGTTCACAAGTAAAAGAACATTTCCAGGAGGCTTCCAGGAGAGTTATTCTACCTATAAACTGAGCAAAAGCGGAGCACACACCCACTTTTCCAGTCAAAACTGCACTTTGCCACCACTGCCAGCATAGCGCCAAACATATCAGTGGCATACTTTCCCAACAAAAAAACCAAAACCAAGCAACACCAGGAAAAGGCTTTCTCTTGGTTCAGTTACCATCACAGGTCTGTTTGGTGAGGACACAGGAGACAGCCTTCTCAGTGGTTATTCCAGTCTGTGGAATTCCACAGTGGAACTCCCGGCTCCTGCTCTGTTATTCTGCTGGCAAGCAGTGGCATCACTGGGCGGGTATTGGGGGGATGCACACCACATTAGGTGACACCCCACAGGAGGAGTGGCACTTTGAGGGGTCCTCCTCGCACTGTGGCAGAGGGGAGCATCACTCATCACTTTGGTGTCACCCAGCTCCCTCTCCAGGGAGGGATCCCTGGAGGTGATGAGGGTGGCAGAGAGATGAGTGCATCTCTCCTGGCTTTGTTGCTGGCCTGGCATCTGGTGCCAAAGCTACAAGGGGCAAGCAGTGGGGAAGGCAGGCTACTGCTGCCACCTCCCCTCAGCAACCCCCCTCCAGAGGCCCCTTCAAGATGTCACCAAGCCTGCTGATTCCACTGCGGGTAGACAAAAATATTTTTTATTTAAATAGGTTCTATTTTTTTCAACAGACCCTTAAATCCTAACCCCCTGCGCCAGGTCAGAGAGAACCAACAGGAGGGAACTGAGGTGGCAACAAGCGCATCAGAGGGGCAAGCATGCCCCTTGTGGCTTCACCACCGGCCTAGCTTTTTCCTAAGGGATGGTTCTAAGCTGGTGATGGAGCCACAAGGGGTGAGCAGGAGGGGGTGGGCCAGGGCAGACTGTTGCCATGACCCTCCCTCAGTAGCCCCCCTTTGCACCAGGTGTCACCAAGTTTGGTGACACTACTGCTGGCAGGCAAAAATCTTTTTTATTTAAATGGGTTCTGTTACTTAAATAGATCTATTGGTTGTGGGGATTCTTTTTAATCGGCTGTCTGTGCTTTATTTTTTTAGCATCATCATGTTCTTTAAATTATGTCACACTTTTTAAAATTAATTGTGCTTTAATATGATGGCTTGTTTAATTGTGTTTTAAATGGGTTTTGTCCTCCAGTTTTAGCTTCATCTTGTTTTAGCCTTGTTGTAAGCCGCCTTGAGTCTCATGGTAAGAGGAAAGAAAGAGATAATAAGTAAGTAAATAAATAAATAAAAATACTGCTTCATCCCATCCACAATAGAAGTGATAACATGGAGAGATGTACAAAACGTAAATTTCCCACAAACATGCCTTTGGTTTATCACACATTCAGATCAATTTCAGTTTCTTTTCTTAATTTGCCCTAAAGCACTTTTTTAAAAGGTTCTGTTGTGCCTTCAACTAAACTCAACAGTGTATTAAATATCAGATTGAAAAATTAAACATACATGAAAATGGCACCAGATGGGAAAGCTATCTAGAATTTATTTATTTATTTATTTATTTATTTATTTGTATTAAAACCAGCATTCTCAAAAGCATGAGAATAGCCTCCTTGAATCCCATTTTGGGAGAAAGACAGAATATAAATCCAATAAATAAAGATAGATAGATAGATAGATAGATAGATAGATAGATAGATAGATAGATAGATAGATAGATAGATAGATAG